>NC_060119.1:172352862-172656775 GCF_021461395.2 Schistocerca americana | reverse complement strand
GCTCTGAAACCGTGCGTGATCTTTATTTATCCATTCAGAGTCTACTGGAAAACGTTTCGAATGCTAGTGGTTTTACTGCACCGTATTGGGCATGATAATGTGTTGTGTTTTTGGTGTTTACACATTTTTGTTCACCCCTGTAGATGTACAGAAGTCCCACAGATGTACGATCTCTGGTTCAAGTTAGAAAAGGATGAGAGCAGAAAGAGAGCGTAGTCTATCTGATTTTCCAGCATCAACTGTAATAATATAGCGAAAACATAATAGAGATTTCCTTACAGAGATTTGAATTCCCTATCAGAGTCCCATAACCATGTGTTGGTCTACCTCATTCGCACGCATTTTTTTCTATCGTGAGTGCAGCAAAAAGAAGAAAAAAAGTTCAAATGTGTGTGAAATCTTATGGGATTTAACTACTAAGGTCATCAGTCCCTAAACTTACACACTAATTAACCTAAATTATCCTAAGGAAAAACACACACACACATGCCCGAGGGAGGACTCGAACCTCCGCCGGGACCAGCCGCACAGTCCACGACTGCAGCGCCTGAGACCGCTCGGCTAACCCCGCGCGACTGAGTGCAGCAATATCTGTGATTTCGTCATTTGCCTAACGCTACAGTGAAACTAGGGCAAGTTTTCTTCGTCCTTCATCTCTTAACGCGGGATCCTTTGGTCTATAGCGCTCAGGGCAATACGTTTAAGCCCGATACACAAATCACAAGATAAAAGTATTCATTTCGTTTTCTAAATGGCGTGTTAGTGACTTATAGTATGTCCTAGTAAACACAAAATCTCTTCTGGTCTCCTTTGCATAATTTTCGCGTGTAGTCACCATTATCGTTACAATGAGGTAGTGCCCACTAAACTTTGCTAATAATTCCTAACGGGCCAGGTATATTTGCTGCCTGTAGATGTAACATACTTCCGTCGCGTGTGGGCTGTCGAACTAGTTCGTCGCGACTGTTATTGGAAAATACATTCAGAACTGTTCTGCAAGTTCCTTGCCTGTACCGCTTGTGTATAACTGAACCAATCGATATTCAATAACGTAAAGTCACCCCTAAACGTCATCATGTGATCTAGCAAGGGGCCCCTTGAGAGCGAGGTCGCAAGTGCAGTCTTTAGTAAGGCTCATTTGAAAGAAATATGTTAACATAACACGAAAAATATTAGCTGCTAATCAGTCACCATGTGCATCAGGAGGGCGACAGAAAATGAGTGTCCGGGAGGTGCAGAGATCAACCTTGTATGGGATGTATGTAATACACTTCACAAAATGGGCATCGTCGACATTCAAGAAATGTTCAAAACAAACCATTAACTTGAGCATCGAATAAAAAATGGCACGCCATAGCGAGCACAAAGACTCGCACTATCGAGATCGAAGGCGAACTCCTTGCGAGTTACGCTAGGTATCTATTCTTAAAGAATGCACATCATTTTGGTGTAATGTTGTGATGAGACTGGTGTAATGCGGTGGTATGCAACCGAATGTGAAACAATCTGTCGTAGAGCTTGTCATCAAACTGGTTATCCTTTAAGGCACAGCTACAGATAGTGCGAAAAAATGTTTTATAGGCACGGAAAAAAACAAACATCCATAGGCTGAATTCGTCCAGTGTTTCCAGATGGTATGAACTGCGAAGTCAATAGTTTTCAGGAGGTATAGACTGTGCTCTAAAGGAGTGTGATATTTATACTCAGACCGGGAATCAAGCAAAAGCAAGTTATTTCGACCATCTATGGGCAAAAAGCATTGCACATACTATAGTTGTAATTCTCTTACACACATTTTCCCGCTCTTGCTTGCTGTGATGTATATTTTTCCTACTGCCCTTGCAAGATCACGCACACGAGAAAGAATCGTAGGGCCAGAACACATCCAACTTCTCGCAGCGCAATAAATAGCTTTCCAGCCAATTTATTTTCCAGAATACGTTAAGGCAGGGCTTCCCAACGTGTAGTCTGCTGACCCCTTGGGGGTCCGCCGGCTCTTCCTAGGGGGTCCGCGGCCACCTTTCACCAAATCGTGTAAAATAATGAGTAAAATTATTGAATAAAGATGTGAAAATCAAATTCATCACTATTTTCTTTTTTGTGTGAAAAACATGTTTACTTTTACTTCAGCTTGTATTCCCAAGAAGCCTTTGGGGTTCTTAAGCGAAAACGCATACACAGTTTAGTGCCGGAGAATGCGGCTTCTCTGATCGACTGTTTCGCGACAATACGGGGGTCGTCTGTGCGCCGGCTCACGGCGCTAGATGCGCTGAAACCTTTTACGCATGCGCGGAGCGAACTTTGTCGACCAATCACCGAACAGTTTGGACGTGACGTTGATTGCTCTTGGAGGAAGGCAGCTCCAACGTGTGAAATGTCAATTACAATGTAATTTTAATAAGGCTATAGTGTGTTGAAAAAAGGGAGTAAATCCACTAGCAAGTGTCTGGATACAGTGGGAATTCAAATTGGATCGTTAATTTCGAGTTGTTTTCATTCATCTCTAAACCAAAGACTATTCATACTTTGGGAGGGGGGGGGGGGGGTCATTTGGAACACGGCACTTGCATTAAGAAGCTTTCAGTTCCCATGGGTTTCGCTCTGAAAGTTAAAGTTACTGTGCTCTTGACTGATTAGGGGTCCGCCATGGATTTTCGTCTGAAGAAGAGGTCCGCCAGCTGAAAAGGTTGGGAAGCCCTGCGTTAAGGCATTGATGTATTAGCTGATTTTGATACAACTCTCTTGGTACCTCTAATTTCCATGGTTCCTTTCACATACGTTTCCTCTTCAAATCCCGATTGGTAGGAGTTGAAAACAAATTCCTTACTGAACGATGGGATAAGTTTGTTTATCTCATCTACAAATTTTCGGGACGATTCTGCAGTTTTGCAGTGCGTCAGGTTGACTCTTTGCTTGAAATTTCGTTATCTCACGTCTTCAAATTCTGTAGCACTGTTTGAAGCCATGGAACTATACACTGCTTCCCTTGATATCACCGTAATCTAAGTCGCGCGTAGTTTAATGTGCGTAACTTAGAAGGTCAGTATCATGCACATCCTGTAAAATGTGTCGAGAATTCTTGAAATGCACAATTACCAGTTATTGTAACAAGTGAGCCTTGTCCTCCCTTGAATTCCGTAGTTTTTCTTATGCACTAGATGGTCATATTACGGTAAACTTATTCGAAATCTGTTCATAATTGTTTTTCACTATGTTTCGAATGATCTTTCATGTACGTAATTATGCTTGGAACCCACTCCTTGGGCAACGGTTGTCCTTTACTACGTTTCACTGGAGACGGGATTTGTGGCTCCCTGTCTGACAAGGCTGGTGAACTAAATGGCTCGACACTTGTTTCCATATCACTTTCACTTCTTGATCACTTATCATCATCATTGCACTCATTATCAACGTATATTATCAGCACAGTCGAGCGTATACGATATCACACATTTCACTCAGTCATCCTGTAGAAACGCTATATTTCATCTGCCACTTCTTTCTCATGCTGCGACATTCGTAGGGGTCCTTTCTGACGAAATGTCAACTTCGGAACTACTGTTGAGGATATAATGCAATGTTTGCTTTGTTTATCGTTGCCACTGTTGTGCTTTGTATCAACACCATTCACGCTGTTATATCGTTGATAGTTACTCGTCGAATAGCAGTTGGACTACGCTCCGTAACCTAACGCTGTGCTCACGGTTGGATTCCTCCATTTCCGCCCCCTTCACTGCTTTTTTGTGACCTCGCTCTCAAGTGGTTCCTTCATACTGTCAAGACCAGAAGTTGTTTCAATAACAGTATGACTGTTGTGAGTGAATTTTGATACTCCGAAAAAAATTGATACTTCCGTTAATCATTACTAATACACATACTACAGTAGAAAATTGAATCACATTAAATAAATAATACTTTAATACAATAAATGATACTGTGTCAGTATAAGATGACAATTATAAATCGTCGTTAATAATGAGTATCGTAATTTATGATTATTCTATCAATGAGGAACAGATAATAAAGACACGGCTCATAGCCTCTTGCTAGGAACCATCGCAGTATTCGACTGAAACAATTAACTGAAAACATGAGTAGTGAAAATAAAGATGACTAATCATGTTACTAGTTCATGCGTGCTCAAAAAGTTAGGGGTATTTTTTTTTGGTTTCGTGTTTTGTAGTCGTCCGATTCGAATGACTATTTCGTTGTTGTATTGATAAACATATCTGAAAAGTATCTGTACAGTGTTAACCATACTGGATATTTAGTCTGTTATCAGCTGTCAAAAAAGTTAAATCTCTTTTCGTAGTGTCGGCGATTATCTGTTTTGTATAAAATGGATCACAGAATTTATATTTAACTGTATGAACGGAAGAAAGGATAGCAAAGCTTTAGAAACGTTAGCCGTTGCTTTTGGTGAGTCTTCTACTAGTAAAACAAGGGTTCGCGAGTGGTGTAGGCGTTTCAAGAACGCCACGATGATCTTCAAGTAGACGAGCTCCACTTACGACCCAGCGCACCATCGACCATAGAACTGGAAGAAGTGAAAGTAATTATTATGAATGACTACCGAATCACAATCAGAGAAGTCGCTGATGATGATGGAATATCAGTTGACTCAAGCCATGAAATTTTTTATATGAAACGCGTGAGAGCAAAATTTGTTCGCCGCACGGGTTAACCGTTCGGTTCTTGGTGGATTGCCACGGTTCGTACGGTTCCCCCCGTCGGAGGTTCGAGTCTTCCCCCGGGCATGGGTGTGTGCGTTGTCTTCAAAATGGTTCAAATGGGTCTGAGCACTATGGGACTTAACATCTGTGGTCATCAGTCCCCTAGAACTTAGAACTACTTAAACCTAACTAACCTAAGGACATCACACACATCCATGCCCGAGGCAGGATTCGAACCTGCGACCGTAGCAGTCGTGCGGTTCCGGACTGAGCGCCTGAACCGCTAGACCACCGCGGCCGGCTGCGTTGTCTTCAGCGCAAGTTAGATTAAGTAGTGTGTGTGCCTAAGAGCCGATGACCTCAGCAGTTTGGTCCCATAGGAACTTACCACAAATTTTCAAATTTCCAAAATTTGTTCCAAAACGGTTGAAGTTCCACCAGAAATAGCGACCGAGGTGGCACAGTGGTTCGCACACTGGACTCGCTTTCTGGAGAAACGCTTCAAACCCGCGTAAATCCGATGGGACCGATAACGTCGCTGTTTGGCCCCCTCCACCGAATCAAAACCACCACCAGAAACAGCGACGAAAGTAAGTGTTAAGGAGCCACTAAGTGAGATCGACAACAATACAAGAACTACTGGAACGTGTTACAGTGGATGATGGAACGTAGGTTTACGGATATGTCATCAACACTGAGGCTTAATCGCCCCAGTGGAAGCATTCTGGCTTGCGAATACTGAAAAATGCTTGACGAATGCGGTCAAATGCGAGGGTTGTGATCACTATGTTCTTCGATTTCAACGGCATAATGCGCTACGAGTTCTTACAGGGTTGAACGATCAATAAGGAGTACTGCTTATAAGTTCAACGACGTTCGCGTGAAGAAGTACGAAAAAACACCCGCATTTATTCTGACACAATTCATGGCTTTTGCACCACGTTAATCTAGAGAAACCACCGAGAAATTCAGTCACCCGCTGGGATAGGAAAATTTCAAGTGGGTCACTATCTTCAATGAAGAATTTTGTCGCTGTGCAGGTGGCTAATGTTTCGATCGAGTTCATGAAGCCTGTGTACGTAGGTATGTGTATACTGGACCTATCCAAACTTCACATGTACCGCTTTCACTATGACATTGTGGAACCTTATTTTGCTGATCCAAAGCTACTTTTTACAGATGCAGACGGTTTGGTCTATTGGGTGAAAGACTGCAATCCGTATGAAGTAATAAGGGTGCACCCCGACAAATTTAAGACACCAGGATACGTGGCCAATAATCGTTATCCGCCCGATGAAAGGCGGACTAATCGGTTGCAGATTGTGGAGTTTGTGGGCCTTGGTTCAGAAATGTACGTATACCGTGCGGGCATGGGTGCCACCCAAGGATGGGCGAAGGGCATGCGACTTGCAGAATTAGTAGTTCTCACGATCGATGATTATAAAGCGTACCTGCTCGGTGGTGCGGACACTGCCCCACATATAGTCACCGTACGGTTCATTTATGAGGCAGGGATCGAAATCCTCTCGTACTCGCACTATCCCTAAGGTGATAGAGAGAAAGATTGGATATGAAACATCCTGGCAGATTAAAACTGTGTACCGGACCGAGACTAGAACTCGGAACCTTTGCCTTTCGCGGGCAAGTGCTCCACCAACTGAGCTACCCAAGCACGACTCACGCCCCGTCCTCACAGCTTTACTTCTACCAGTACCTTGTCTCCTACCTTCCAAACTGGTAAAACACTTTCCCACGAAAGGCAAAGGTCCCGAGTTCGAGTCTCGGTCCGGCACACAGTTTTAATCTGCCAGGAAGTTTCATATCAGCGCACACTCCGCTGCAGAGTGAAAATCTCATTCAAGATTGGATACATTTATGTGTAAATAGCGAAAAAGCGTATGTATATCCCGAATAGTATGAACCGTCTCTAGTAGAGTAGATATATACAGGGTGGTCAGAAATGGTGCGAAAAGCTTGTAAAGGTGTTGTTGTAGGGTAGGATGCGCTGAGAAATGATTGTTAAGAAAAAAATTCGATACGTTGCGCCATTTCCGAGTTGATTACCATTGAAGTTAGTAAATAAGACCATTGCGCGTCCATATTCAAGCCGTCCACCAGATACAACTAGTGTCAGTTGCTCTCATGGCGTAGACGATTATGCACGAGACTGCAGAGCCTTTGGATCGGGTTCGATCCCTACTACCGTCCTAAGTCCAATTTTTCTATCGATCTTTTTTCTGTTTTAGGAAACCGAACGAATTAGACGTTTCGCGACGCCGTCTGTAACAGGCCGCTTAAATTTGCGCGCGCAACCACCTGATTGGCTAATTTTAACGCTAATTAACACCCTATCCCTGAACGCCCTTATATGCTTTTCAGACTGTTTCTAACCACTCTGTATATACAAGCTGTATCAGAAATGTTGAGAAAAACTTCTAGGGGAGGTGGGACACTTGATAAGGATTGCTCAACGTATACACCATCAGACGCCACGCATGCCTGACACTGACGGAGCACTGACTGCCAGACACGCTCGAAGACACCGGGAGTTTCTCTGATTGTAGCAGCTAGGCGGGCGATTCTTATGACGAGATCCACTTCAGACTCCTTAGGACAGCGATACGTGAGAGACATTTCATGGCTCTCCACAGAAAGATATCAGGAATCGATAAATCCGGTGAGCATGAGGGCCAGGGAGACCGCTTCAACACATCCAATCCAACGATGCGGGAATGACGTGTTCAAGTGCCTACGAACAGCCAGTCCAAAACGAGCAGGCTGGAACATCTTGAAGCAAGCCGGGAAGAGCCTGTTCCAGAAAGGTCTGATAATTCGTTGGGGTCAAGTGGCTCGTCAGTTGCACTTAGCTATTTCATAAATTAAGTGCATGTCTGCATGATGACCTTTCGTATATCGTTTCATGCTCCTGATATGCTGGTTGGCGTTGGGAGGAGAAAATCCTCATGTTCCCCTCCAGTACTCTTGCGTACAGCTCTACCTAGCAACACACGACAACGTCTGTGGCCAAATTATAGGTTTTTTTTACTCTTTGTCGTCACATTCCGTAGTATTAGTGGTTTATTTTATTCGTTTCCCATGTAAAAATATTGCATTGTCAGGGGAGGACACTGCAACAAATGACAACGATATTAGAAAGTTTGCCGGCCGGAGTGTCCGTGCAGTTCTAGGCGCTGCAGTCTGGAGCCGAGCGACCGCTGCGGTCGTAGGTTCGAATCCTGCCTCGGGCATGAATGTGTGTGATGTCCTTAGGTTAGTTAGGTTTAATTAGTTCTAAGTTCTAGGCGACTGATGACCTCAGAAGTTAAGTCGCGTAGTGCTCAGAGCCATTTGAACCATTTTTTTTAACGTTTCTCTCTCTTTAAAATTGTATCGATTGAGAACTGCAACATACCACCATGGGAAACGTACTATATGTATATTCTTTTTACTATATACAGTATATTGGTTTTATTCCAATGTTACTTCCTGTGTCGTCTGAACGAGACATAGCCAGGGCAAAAGCACCACAGGCGCAAAGAGGCGAGATGGTTGGTGCCAGTGCCATGGAGAATTGCGCGTGTTCCACGAGCGCCTCGGGCAGCGTAGAGGATGAAGATGTCGACTTCGCGTCGGCCAATTGCCGGCCGAGTACAGTCTGCCAATGAACGGACGACAACGGACAGACGCCTACTCTGAAGATAGAAGAACAGCTCTCGCCCACTTGGTTATAGATCATCGTGCAGGGGTGACTTAGACAGGGAACGTCGTTTAATGAATTCTTAGAAGTGAACAGACAGTTGTTGCATTTGCTTTGTTCTGTGAAGTTTACCTACGATTATTTGCACTTAGCCATTGAGGGCCTTTTTTATGTTATATTACAAACAGTGTTGCAGATTTCATTATTCATCAAGTCTCAAAGATAAGCAAACCTTTTAGTTCATTTGTGTGACTTTGTTGTAAAACCTTCGTTCTCCTATCCTGCTACCTGACCCTAGGGTATAGGTGTGTACTAGTGGTAGGGAGATATTGTCTTAGAGGTGCACTGCACCAGAAGCCGTTTCACGAATTCACAAACTCGCCCTACCGTAACAACAGTGGCAACTCGGCCTCCACAGCAGTAGCGATGAGGCCTTTACAAAACTGACGACGAGGGTTTACAAAACTGCTGGTCTTCATTATTAATGTAAAAAAAGAAAAAAACCTATCTCTAAATATACTGTATAAAAATTTTAGTACAATAGAAAATGTACGTACATGATACAAAAAATTATCACTAAAGGAAAATATATTACACAGCAATTAAACGTGTATAGTTTTGTTATCATATATATCTTCTTCTTCTTCTTGTTTACAACAAAAGATTCATATCTTAATTACCCAAATACAATTACTGAGTTTAAAGAAATCAAAATTTTACTTGTCTTAATTTGAGCTTACATTGTAGCATACAGAAATAAGTACAAATATGCACGCAATTCTTCAGAAAATCTCTCTGTCAGGGATAGTACTGTGACCTGTGGAGTATACAAGTTCTTTCACAATTCTTACTGTAGGCTTCTAGGAGTTACAGAACGGACTTGGTAGATAAAGTTGTGATACGGAATCCATATCTGGAACTACACCATTTGGATGTGAAATAATCTCACAGTACACGTTGCGCGCACAGAAGAGACAATGAGCTGTGTCCCATGCATTCTACAGGAGACAATGGCATGGGCGTTGTTTCGAGTGCTCGTTGTCGGGTTTTCTGCTCCACATCCGTGGAGCACCATACTCAACTCTCCCAGTTGCGAACGTACCAGTTTCCTGCAGCCGTTGTTGTAGATGGGCGAAAATGGTATGTGATATCATAACTACAACAGGAACTGACGGTGGCTCCCTCACCTCAGTTTCTGTGAGAATCGTCAAGCGGGAGATTTAACCAAAATCCGATCTTCAACTTTATTGCTGTGTACGTAACCATGTGATACACACCAATACTACAAAAAAGTGCCAACAAGAAGATACTCTGCACCTTGGGCGTGGGGAAGCAAGCGCTTTATCTGTGTGTCTACGGTGCCGACTGAGAGATAAGTGTTTCCCCACGTCATTCGGCCAGTGTCAAGCCGCAGCACCTGGTACATATCTGTGCACCTCAGGCAAAGGTTTGCGAAATAATCCAAAGTGAAATTAAATTTTTGAATAATGTTACAAGGCCTGACCAGATTATGTAAAACTATGTTAAATGTTATGAGTCTCAGTATGATCCGCTGATCAGTTTCCTCAAAAATTCACTTTTCACGAATTTTTAAAACAATTAACATGAACCATAAAAAGTTGTACATTTGCATTTAAGCTCAGTTTATTATAAGAACAATCTGTAGAGATTTTCATGACTATATAATTATTACTTTTTGAATTATTAAGTGAAAAACTGATTTTCGGACCAAAAATTATAAAAATGAGATAGGTCAACAAACTTTTCTGATAAAGATACAGAGATGCAATGACAGCACTATATTTAACACACGTAATGAAGAAGCTGTAGCATATCTCATGATGATACTGTAATTTAATGAAGGTACAGGAGTTTGAAAAGAGACAGTTCAGCGGTCACAATCTGCCCTCGGTTCCGTCTGAAAGATTCTGCGGGTCAAAGTTTAAGAGTTATAGAACTAAGAATTTTATAGTGCATAAACAGATTAGAGTTTTTCTCAGACAAAAATTGGGAAGATTGTTAGTCTTCAACTAATAACAATATAAATAATTTTGTAGTTAAAAGGGTGCTAAGTGGGCACTGCTACCAATCCTCGAAGCGTTTGACAGCAGGTGTTCCATTCGCCGTCTGCGCTGAGAATATATACAGACCAATGTATCTTCATTTAGAAAGTTATTTGATCCTTATCAGTCGTATGTGATGTGTCTGTCTCGCAGTATTTCAGAATGTGCCGTGATTCTATCTGCGACTGAGTCCGTTAGGGCTCGAGTTAGATAGCGCGCTGGTTTTGGGTAACTGTGTAAAAGTGAACTGTTATGGATTAATAATTTACTGGAAAGCCATGTTTCATTTTCGGTGTTTTGTTTAGTGCGCTGCAAGCTATATTATAGAAACGCGCCTGGCAAGTGGCGTAGATTATTCTCCACTTTCAAGGCGAGCTATTTACTTTACACAATTAACGATGGGGCGATAATCAGCCATACTTGGAACGTTAGGTATAAATCGTCTCTGAACTGTCTCGAGTGCTGAATAAGACAGGAAAATTTATTTGTGTTGAGTGTGAATTATTAACAGAACATACTGTTTCGTTAAACGGCTGTATATTTCTATTTATCATTGTAGTTCCTTAGCCCTCTGAATTATATATAAAGAGTTAGAACATTTTATTTCAGTTTCGGTGAGCTGAGTTGTGGGGCTGTGGCCTGAAGACTGTGGGCAGCGCATTCTTCAACGTTATCTGGCTGTCGGCACAAATGATTTTCAGGTCCTTGTAAAAAGCAGTGGCACTGAAAAAAAACCGCACAAACAAATGATACTTTAATAATGTTCAAACCGAACAACAAACCACTAATTTCTACCCGCCGCTCCACACGTGGCTCAACAACGAGTTCCGACCTGCCGTCGCATAGGTTGCGCTCATAATCTGAAACCAGTTTCTGCCTCTGCCACGAAATTTCAGATGTCAGATCAGTACACCCATAGTTGCGCCAGCAGCCACAGGGAGCACTGATACCGGAACTAATTTTCTGCTTTCGTCAATGAGATTACAAATGCAAGATTATACCGACGGACGCAGATAAATGTGAGAGCACTGCTGCACACGGCCAGTTGCAGCACCAGTTGCTGTCCATCAGACCTTCCGTGCTACAGTTATCGCCGTCGATGCATATCAACGGTTGCCGCCGTAACAGCAAGCTAATACGGGGTGTTCAAAAAGTCTCTCCGCAGTGCCGTATAATTGTTAACCGCGCGTGCCGCAGGTCACAGTGAATATATCGAAATGAAACTCAGTGAAATACAAGTTATTAATTTATTGAATATTCATTTTTACTTACAAATTTTCACATTAAATGTTGCAAGGGTCCCCCCTGTTGTTGAATACACAATTTAATTCGTCTAATCAAGTTTCCAAACACAAGTTGTAACATTTCTTCTGTAACAGAGGCAGTGAAAGTGGATATTGCAGTTTTCAGTTCGTCGATGGATTTTGTACGGTTTTTATAGACAGTTGCTTTCGCTGCGCCCCAGAAGAAAAAGTCGGGTGGTGTTAGGTCAGGCGATCGTGGAGGCGTAAGTCCCTGTGAAATTATGCGATCACCAGAAACATCAGCAAGCAGTCACACTGAAACGCGAGCTGTATGCGCCGTTACACCACCTTGCTGAAAATAACCGTTCAGTATTTCACTTAACACAAGTTCTCCTATGAATAGGTACAGAATATCACTGCAGTATCGTTGAAAAATATGGGACCCACAATCCGACGTCTAGAAATTGCAATCCAAACTCCTATTTTCACAGAATGAAGTGGTTCCTCATGAATACACAATGGATTTGCAGTAATCCACAAACGAGAATTTTGCGAGTTCATGTACCCGGATAAATGAAACCACGCGTCATCAGTGAAAAACGTTTCATTAAGAATATCCCTTCCATTTTGTTGAACGAAATTTTTGAACCATTGACATTAACGCAGTCTCTTGCCATGATCAGTATTTTTCAGTTCTTGCACGACTGTCACTTTGTATGGGAAAAGTTACAGCTGTGTGGGCCGTTCCGACACTACCATCGATTTCCTGGGCGAGTTTTCTTACTGACTTGTTCGGACATTTTATCGGAAATATTGAGTATTTTATCCTCGGACAAAACGCTAGGACGACCATTTCTCGGTGCATCTGTCACTGAACTCTTACTTCGAAATTTGTTAATCAAATCTCGCACAATATCGCGATGTGGGAGGGTTGTCTCCGGGAGAACTGAATTAGATGTTTGACGAACTGAAACTGTGTATTTACCGCCAGCTTTGAACACTTGTTCGACTAAAAACACCCGTTCTTCAATGGTTAGCATTTTAACAGTGACAAGAACGAAACAAACGAACAAAGGAACTAAACTTAAACGCTCACGTCAGCACGTAACGACATACACCAACGATACTACTGACGCTGGCTGTGATAAACTAAACAGTGGAATGTTGGGAGAGTCCACTTGACGGAAAGTAACCCAGGCAGACGAACAATCATACGGCAGGCGCGGCTAACAATCATACGGCACTGTGGAGAGACTTTTTGGGCACCCCGTATATACGAGTCATTGTCAGACAAGTAAAGATCAAACGTCTTGCGAAATTCAGATCGAAGATTGAATTTTATAACCCACATAGACAGCTGTCCAAGCAGAACTACTCTTACAAAGATTAGTAGTTAAATTTTCGTGTATTAGATTAGTTAACCGGCAGGACTTCCATTACCACGCAACAACCGACACTCAAAACTGAGTATTGTATGTATACTGTGTGTCTCTCCTAAGACTCGTCAGACGCATTCTATCTTGTGTTTCGGCAGATATTTGCAATTTCGTTTATGTTTCACTTTACGAACAAAACATTTTTAAAGCGAAATTTTACGAGTTCATTCGATAGAGCGGTCCCATATTAGGCGAGCGCGATGCCTGGGTCAGTAAAACAAGAAAAATAACAGTACTCAGCAGAGACCGAGGAGCGCTGCTGCATAGCGGGAGCAGACACTGCAGACCAGGGCAGTGCCGTCACTTCTGGAATAGGCCACTGTTTATTCTTCGAGTTTTATTGTCTCTGTTAATACAAATTGATAAAACATGAAACGTCCTCTTAGAAAAATTATGAATGACAGTGCTGGAAAAAATCTTACGTTATTTGATAGAGAGACAGCTGAGACAGTTCTCTCTTTTCTTATTCCGATCATCACTAAACCAGTGTGCGATTTGCAAGGGGGATGGGGGGGATTTCCCCCCCCTCTGCATCAGACCATCCCCTCCTCTGGTTTTAGTTTATGCATCCCAACCTGAGATGTTTATTTACCACACACTGGAGTAAAACTTTACATATAATTTAAATTTGTGGAACCGAACACTGAAAGTTCACTATTAATACTATTAATATGTTTGCTTATTAATTTTGAAAAAGTGTTATGTAGTAGTTAAGCAGTTCAAAACATTTAGAACTAAATGACAAGACGACGCACGCCACATTTCCGTAGCATGCCACCATGTTGCAAGACGTCGCCTCAGTGTAAACAAGGCTTTATGGCCAGGTCTGTATTGTTTGGTGGATGTGATGTGTTGCGTACGAAACTAAAACCTGCAATCAGGTCCAAACGTCGTGGAAAACTATGAAGAGGTGTCATCCTGCAGCAAGATAACGCTCGCCCACATTCTGCCAAACGGACAGCCGACGCAATAAAGGAGTTGATATTCGAGGTGCTGGAACATCCATCATACAGTCCAGAGCTGGTTCCAAGCGATTTTCACATGTTTGGACCCTTAACGGAAGCACTACAGGAAGAAGATTTGAAAGTAATGAAGACGTCATTGCTGCGATGCAAAATTGGTTACAGATGCAACCGATAAACGTATTTTCTGATGAAATAAAAAAAACTCGTAAAACGTCGGGAAAACTGCATTGAAGTCCAGGGAGGTTACGTAGAAAAATAACGCATGTTTCAGTTCTCTATCATCAGAATAAGTACAGCTTTTCACAAATGTGCCTTTACTTTTTGAATTCCCCTCGTATACCTGTATGTAGATGATTTTGTAAATAAGCTTTACCTATAATGTACTTTTAAAGATATAACAAGGGATGGCTTTTCTGATAGTGCATACGCGTGAATAGTGAGTTTCGGCATTAACATCTATTTATAAGTAGCTGTTTAACCATGGGTAACGCCACGGTCCAAGCTAGTAACATATATAATTATACTAACCCCCTAAGACATCCCTTCCCCCCCCCGCCCCCCCCCCCCCCACTGGTAAAAGCACAAATCGCACACTGCACTAAACTGACACACAATGTTTTTTAGCTCAATGCAGACTGACTTTCAATAATCCCTACAAAAGAATGGCCCTGACTAACAATAATCTATACCTTTCATGAATCACTTACCTCACAAAAATCTTCGTTACTCGAACTACTGCAATACAACGAGCACCAATACTGCCAGGTAAATAAAAGATTCTAACTATTGAAGACAATAACAACTGATAGGCATAGTTAGCAAATGAAAGATTTTGATAGAGAACATACAATGTATTTACCTTAATAGCGATATATAATTTTGTGACATCCAATTAAACAAATTTCCTTTTTCTGACGGACACACGTCCAGATCGTCCGCTCAGATCTCTGGCATCTCTCTCCCCACATCCACCACTGCTGGTGGCTCACCTCCGACTGCCCAACGCTACGTGCTGTTCACATCCAACTGCGCAACACTACAATAGCGAATATTCCAACAATGAGTCCAACCAGCCACAGACTGCACACAGCGCAGTCAGCGATTTTCATACAGAGCACTACGTGGCGTTACCAACCTAAAAAATTTAACAGCCTACTTACAAACACATATCACATCAGATTAATCTGGGACTGCTCTATCGAATGGGCACATTAAACTCCGCTTTAAAAATCAGTTTCTGTGTAACGGAAAACAAATCAACGCTGCCCGTTGACATGCGTCGCATGAAAGTGGTGATGGGCTGTATTTATTCTGGCTGCCTCCAGCTACACACTGAAAATGAAATTTGCAAATATCTGCCGCAACGCTGGTGAAAATATGCCTGACGACCTTTACGAGAGAAATCCTGTACATGTTTCATATTGTGTTGCCCACATTACTTGTTTAGAGATTACGCCCTGTAATACTCGTAACATAGGTTGCAAAGCGTGCGAGACAGTTGCGTTGTACAGCAACGTATATTCTGTCGTACGATGTTCGTTTACCGCAACTTTGGATGTTGGGCGTTAGACTTGCTTCAGTGAATATAGTATTTTGGCAACGAGAAAGAACTAGAAACAGTGCCTGTTCTTTTGGCGACGAGGTCAATCTAGGAATTTACGTAATTCGTTTGGCGACGAGGGAAAAACAAAGATTTCTGTGGCGAGTGCTTAATGAACTATTTTTGTAGCAACACTTTAAATTGAGAGGGTGTTTTACACATGAGTGTTTTATTGTATATACTTCGATCTGCTTGTTTGTTGTTTTGAGTTGTATTTTTCAAATATTGCTGAACCGCAAGTACATCAACCGATCGTTTATTTGCTGCAGCTAGTATCTGCACACCTGGTCAAGCTTGAAGCTAACAAGAAAGCCATTTAAGAACCTATTAAGATGCCGTCGCCACACTTTGCGGTTTTTGAACGGTAGATGGAAGCCTGACCAACTACACACCAGCACTAACAACATTTCGTCTCACACCATGTATCAGATGATGTTGGAGCAAGCTTTTCTGATTGATGATTCAAGTTCAGAGATTTTTAAACAAATGCAGAAGTTGTTTCGCGAAACTGACCCAGCGACTCTTTCCCATTCAGAAATTTATATAGATTACAACCATATTTTGAGTCACAAGTACATGTTGCTACAGCTACACATTCATTTTTCTGATGT
Organism: Schistocerca americana; assembly: GCF_021461395.2. Lineage (NCBI taxonomy): Eukaryota > Metazoa > Arthropoda > Insecta > Orthoptera > Acrididae > Schistocerca > Schistocerca americana. The sequence goes on along the minus strand of NC_060119.1, from coordinate 172,640,486 downwards.
TTTGAAAAACTGAGCCGTGTGGAATTAGCCGAGCGGTCTCAGACGCTGCAGTCATGGACGGTGCGGCTGGTCCCGACGGAGGTTCGAGTCCTCCCTCGGGCATGGGTGTGTGTGTTTGTCCTTAGGATAATTTACGTTAAGTAGTGTGTAAGTTTAGGAACTGATGACCTTAGCAGTTGAGTCCCATATGATTTCACACACGTTTGAACATTGTTTTGAACAAAAACTGAATTAAGGCTATAAAGAATGCGCAATTACAGCCTTAATTAGAGAGTGTAAATTTCAATAGGAAAATGATAAATGTATAAATAATGATAAATGTATAAATAATTTTATATAGGTTCTCTAATTCGATATATGTTCATCGTGCACTCGTGAGATTGTTAAATTTAAAGAGCGACCTGCTTGGTCTAGCTAATCCAATGCAGAAGCCTGCAAGACTGGCATTACTTTGGGCACATGAATAGACGCAAGTATCCGGTGACACGATAGAGTGCGGTGACGCTGATGTATTTTAATGCACCAGCAATCGACCCGGCCAAGGAAGCAATGCGGCAGTACACAGGGCATGCAAAGACAATGACGGAATCAACATTCCGTAAACAGGTTCACTGATGCAAAATTAAAATGTTGTGCTTTCTGAGCCGCGCGGGATTAGCCGAGCGGTCTCAGGCGCTGCAGTCATGGGCAGTGCGGCTGGTACCGGCGGAGGTTCGAGTCCTCCCTCGGGTATGGGTGTGTGTGTTTGTCCTTAGGATAATTTAGGTTAAGTAGTGTGTAAGCTTAGGGACTGACGACCCATAGTATTTCACACACATTGAACTTTTTTTTTGTGCTTGCTGTGGAGTTAACCACAAGACAAAAGTTGTTTCTTTCGAAACGCGTAATATAATTTTGGTAAAGGGCTGGCTACAAAGCAGAAGTTTGCAATAAGTTGCACATAAGACAAAGGAATCGGACACTCGGTCATACAATAGTGATTAATAACAAGAATTCAAGCAGTGTTCAGAACAAACATGAAAAAATCAATAAAAATTTAAGAGTAAAATCTGACGTCAGTGCGATCTTTTCAGTGAATGACAAAGCTTCAACGGTAACACTGAGATTTAACGAAGTGCCAACAAAATGTGAAACTGACACAGGCTTCTGTAATTAATCTACAGGCGTCCAGGAAACTAGGATCGCAAAAATTAGCGGAACTTCGGAATTCGTTATTTACTTACAGTGACCAACAGATTCCAGTTAAACGTCGGTTTTATACGAGGGTTGGAACTTTAATAGTGGCAACTATTTATTTACAGCTCGTGCAAAGTAGATACGTGTTTCAAAGTTTTACTGGCCTTCAAAGTAGTCACCAGCATTGTGTATAACCCGTTGCCAGCGATGTGGAAGTCGTAGGATACTCTTAGCAGTTCCAGTTGTGTTGACAGCTCGAGCGGCGTGGTCTGTTGCCCGACGAATTTGTAGCAGTTCTGAAGCGAATGCCGTGAAGTGTTTCCTTCAGTTTAGAAATCGAGTTGAACTCACGAGGGCTTAAGTCAGGGGAGTGCAGTAGGTGGTATAGCACTTAGCAGCCCCAACAGTCAAACAAATCAGTAACAGCTTGCACTGTGCGTGCTTGAGCATTGTCCTGCAGAATGATGGTCAGGTCCTGTAGAACGTGTCATCACATCTGTCTCAAAGCTGATCGTAGGTTGTGTTCCAAAAATGAACAGCAAACAATCTAAGAGAGCTGCTCAGATTGTCTACTAAATCGTTTACATAGATTAGGAATAGCAGACGGCCTATAACATACGAGCCGGCCGTGGTGGACGAGTGGTTCTAGGCGCCTCGATCCGGAACCGCGCGACTGCTACAGTCGCAGGTTCGAATCCTGCCTCGAGCATGGATGTGTGTGATGTCCTTAGGTTAGTTAGGTTTAAGTAGTTCTAAGTTCTAGAGGACTGATGACCGCAGATGTTTAATCAAATGGTTCAAATGGCTTTGAGCACTATGGGACTTAACATCTGAGGTCATCAGTCCCCTAGAACTTAGAACTACTTAAACCTAACTAACCTAAGGACATCACACACATCCTTGCCCGAGGCAGGATTCGAACCTGCGACCGTAGCGGTCGCGCGGTTCCAGACTGTAGCGCCGAGAACCGCACGCCCAGATGTTAAATCCCATAGTGCTCAGAGCCATCTGAACCATAACATACGATCAGGGAACGCCAGTCATCACTTTCGTTTTACTGAATAACTTACCGTCATTTACTACTAACTGTGACCTTTCTGACAGGAAATCATAAATCCAGACACACAACTAAGACGATATCCCACAGGCACACAGCTTGATTAGAAGTGTTTTCTGAATCCGAGCTATATACCACTAGACCGTTTTCTTCGAGGTAATTCAAACGTTCGAACGCGGTATACGTTCCAAAATCTTGCTGCAAATAAACTTCAGTGATAGCGGTGGTAATTCACCGGATTACTTCTTTTTCCTTTCTTGTGTATTCCTGTGACCTGCGAAACCTTCCTGTCCACGGGTAAGGAGCCTACGTCAAGAGATCGCTTGTGTAGGATTCGCCTTTCATTGACATTATCATCTTACTATTGTTGTAAAATAAATTATACATAAATTTAAATATTGTTAATCTGTGATCTGTGCATGTTGGAGGTCTGTATATGTGTTTGATGGCTAATGTTCATTTGCGGTAGCTACTGACTCTACGTGTTATTTTTGTTTACAAATAATGTTTTTCGTTTCTGGTTACCTCATCAGTGTCATGTTGTAATAGTCAAGAAGTTGAAAATCAAAATAAACAAACAAATAACTCGGAGGATACGCTTTATTTCGACCACTGCAGACCGTGCTGCAGAGTGCTCTGTTCTCATGACGTGATAGAACTAATTGGCTCACTTGTCCCAATTATGATTCATCTTCCGCTCTCTCGTACTCATCTGCCTCTGAGAAGGAATTAGAAAAACACGGAACTTTCAGTAGTAGCTCTATAACGAGGATATAGCGAGTTTATGAAGGAAATCATAAACTCAAGGGAAGAAACCGCACCGCCAAGGAGGAGTGTGCGGCATAAACTATGGTTGGTAGGCGTGTGTCTACGTCTGAAAGATGACGTCTATTTAGTTTTAGCACCAAAAGTGTAAGAGTGGCGCTAGTACCACCACTATGAATATGCACATCAGGTTTGCTTTAAATATACGCAGTAATGGTCGTGGGCGTTAGTTTCCTTTGAGATTGGACGTATTGAGTTGATGATAGTCAAGAAAGCCTTTAAGCCGGCCGGAGTGGCCGAGCGGTTCTAGGCGCTTCAGTCTGGAACCGCGCGACCGCTACGGTCGCAGGGTCGAATCCTGCCTCGGGCATGGATGTGTGTGATGTCCTTAGGCTAGTTAGGTTTAAGTAGTTCTAAGTTCTAGGGGACAGATGACCACAGATGTTAAGTCCCATAGTGCTCAGAGCCATTTGAACCAAAGCCTTTAAGACGACAAATAAGCCATTGTCAACATCTCACTCAGTTTGAACAAAGTCGTGCAACACGGCTACGAGAAGCTGGATGTTCCTTCTGCGATACTGCAGAAAGACTTGAGAGGAGTGTAGCCATTGTACATGATTGCTGGCAGCGGTGGTCGCGTGAATGTGCGCTCGTAAGAAGATCGGTCTCCGGGCGGCCACGCGGCTCTAATGAGACAGACCGTCGTGTTCGCGTGTGGCTCTGGAGCATCACACTGCATCTGCAGCAGCAACTTGAATGACAGCACAAAGAGATGTTACGATTCGGTTACTTCAAGGACAGCTCCGAGCCAAAAGCCCTGTAGCGTGCACTCCACTGACCCCTGCATCTTTTACAACATCACTGATGTCAAGCGAGAGCTCACTGGAGGGCAGGGTGATCGTCTGTTGAGATTTCTGAGTAAAGCTGGTTCTGCCTCGGTGCCAGTGACGGTCGTGTGTTGGTCAGAAGGGGGACAATTAAAGGCCTGCAGCAAACGTGTCTGCGTGCTAGACACACTGGACCTACATGGCTAAAAATGTGTACGTCATACTGGTGATTCGGCCTGTTGTGCGGTCATTCATGAACAGCATTCCAGGGAGTGGTTTCCAAGAAGACAACGCTCCATATGAACTGTTATTGTAATTCAACATGCTCTACAGAGTGTCGACATGTTGCCTTAGCCTGTTCGATCACCAGATCTGTGTCCAATCGAGCACATACGGAACATCATCGGAGGACAACTCCAACGTCATCCATAACCAGCATTAACCGTCCCTGTACTGACCGACCGTGTGCAATGGGAATGGAACCCCATCCTACAGACTGGCATCCGACACCTATACAACACTATGCGTGCACGTTTACATGTTTGCATTCATTATTCTGACGGTTTCATCGGTTATTAATGTACCTGCAATTCAAATTTGCAATGTCTCATGCCTACACAAACCTGTGATCTTCAAATGTTAATCATTTACGCTACGGCCATTAAAACTGCTACACCAAGAAGAAATGCGGATGATAAATGGGTGTTCATTGGACAAATATATTATACTAGAACTGACATGTGATTACACTTTCACGCAATTTGGGTGAAGAGATCCTGAGAAATCAGACCCAGAACAACCACCTCTGGCCGTAATAACGGCCTTGATACGCCTGGGCATTGAGTTAGAGCTTGGATGGCGTGTACAGGTACAGCTGCCCACGCAGCTTCAACACGATACCACTGGCGTATCGTGACGAGCCAGTTGCTTGACCACCTTTGACCAGACGTTTTCAGTTGGTGAGAGATCTGGAGAACGTGCTGGCCAGGGCAGCAGTCGAACATTCTCTGTATCCAGAAAGGCCCGTACAGGACTTACAACATACGGTCGTGCATTATTCTGCTGAAATGTAGGGTTTCGCAGGGATCGAATGAAGGGTAGAGCCACGGGTCGTAACACATCTGAAATGTAACGTCCACTCTTCAAAGTGCCGTCAATGCGAACAAGAGGTGACCGAGACATGTAACCAGTGGCACCCCATACTATCACGCCTGGTGATACGTCAGTATGGCGATGACGAATACACGCTTCCAATGTGCGTTCACCGAGATGTCGCCAAACACGGATGCGACCATCATGATGCTGTAAAAGAACTAGATTCATCCGAAAAAATGACGTTTGCCATTCGTGCACCCAAGTTCGTCGTTGAGTATACCATCACAGGCGCTCCTGTCTGTGATGCAGCGTCAGGGGTAACCGCAGCCATGCTCTCCGAGCTGATAGTCCATGCTGCTGCAAACGTCGTCGAACTGTTCTTTCAAACGTCCCCATCTGTTGACTCAGGGATCGAGACATGGCTGCACGATCCGTTACAGCCATGCGGATATGATGCCTGTCATCTCGACTGCTAGTGATATGAGGCCGTTGGGATCCAGCACGGCGTTCCGTATTACCCTCCTGAACCCACCGATTCCATATTCTGCTAACAGTCATTGGATCTCGACAAACGCGAACAAAAATGTCGCGATACGATAAACAGCAATCGCGATAGGCTACAATCCGACCTTTATTAAAGTCGGAAACGTGATGGTACGCATTTATCCTCCTTACACGAGGCATCACAACAACGTTTCACCAGACAACGCCGGTCAACCGCTGTGTATGATTATTCGGTTGGAAACTTTCCTCATGTCAGCATGTTGTAGGTGTCGCCACCGGCGTCAACCTTGTGTGAATGCTCTGAAAAGCTAATCATTTTCACATCACAGCATCTTCTTCCTGTCGGTTAAATTTCGCTTCTGTAGCACGTCATATTCGTGGTGTAGCAATTTTAATGGCCAGTAGTGTAAATATGTTACCTAGACACATGTATTCCCGGAATTTCATTACTCTACATTAATTCTTTTTTGGTGTTTTGTTCTGTCGGTGTAGTTTCGCTTGGTCAGTTTGACATGGACGCGCCAGATGTTACACGAGAACGCTTCTTACATTCGAGTTAAAGGCGATCACAGAGAGACGCTCCTGATTCGAGATCCGTGCAGATTATACCGCTATCTGACGCGAGACAGCTAGAACATCATTTCGTTGAATACGACAGAGTGTTATCCAAAAAAGACAAGGAAAAACGAGACGATATTTTAGCGTGTCCGAGATATCAAATGATGTTACATCTGGAAAATGTAGAGGGATGCGCTTCACTATACTTAAAAAGTGAATCGTCTAGACCAGAGTTTCCCAAACTGTGTTCCTCGAAACACTGGTATTGGGCGGGAAGTAAATAAATGCTCCGATAAAAACTGCTAATGACATGGCATTTTTTGACATTTTGCCTTATGTTTTAAAATTTTATTGTGATTCCTGTGCTATTAGCTATGATTTAAAGTTGAAGAAATCACTGAATAAAACAAGATTTTCTTTTTCCTTAAAGTTTTATTAATTTTATAAACGCTCAAAATAAACAAGTGTTTCATGAGAGTACCAGGATTCTCAAAGTGTTCGGTCAGAGGAAGAGTTAGGAAATCCCTGGTCTCCAACACTAGCTCATTAATAACACAACTGGAGTCATGTACATGAGAAAAATGTTTGGTACTAATAATACTCGAATAAGATTTGTTATGTAGGAAATTAATTTAGAGAGATCCATTTCAGTTGTACTAATTAATTTTTCAAACCATGACCAGGTTCGGTATTTTAAAACCCCATCTTCAGGTGTATGAAACTATTGTATTTGGTAACACATAACATGCGATCGGACTAGTTAGTGCAAGAGCACCGCCTACATGCAATGTTCAGCGGAACACAACCTGTGGTTGGCGTTGCTACCTTGCGGCTGCCCGGCGGAGGACAGTTCCCGCTGGCATGCCGCACTGGAGCTCTTGCACTGACTCACCCGATCGTGTGTTATGTGTAACCAAATACAATAATTTCATACACCTGAAGATGGGATTTTACATAATAATTTGTACAGGTGTAGGGAATTTCTGTAAATTAATTATCTCGGATAAGTGGAACAGAATAATAGTGTAGTCCCAATATTGGTTGAAACGGCTAGTCAACAAAACCAGGTGCAAATTAAAATGGACGTATTAAAGTATTCAGACATTATTACTGGTTAAGTTAATGTAAAATTCTCAAGGGTTGTCTCGAAATATTATGTGCTAGAACTTGTATGCCGTTAATGTTAGGCGAAATTACAGAGAATAAATTGACAAACGCGACAAATTTGTGGTGGGAACGTGAGACTGCCTTTCCACATTTGCATTGATCTTCCAATAAAAAGTTACAACATTGTTTGCTAGAGTACAGTGAAAGATGTAATCTTAGTATTCTAACATGCGTAGTTGGGAGGAACCGAGAAAAGAAGAAAGCGCATCTGAGTGACAGGTGTAGGCGAATTATGAGAATATTAGGAAGCTGTAGTTCGTCAAGAAGAGCCTGACTGTCCACAAAATGGTTACAGCATCACTCTTTTTACTGGCATCGCTTTCATTTTTGAGGTCGGCTTATGGTGGCCACCAGCTTATACCACTGGGTTTAGCAGACATAACAACTATTACTTTCTGTATCTGAAAACTGTTCCTGTGATCACATCATAATTTACCCTAAGACAAGCGGTAAATTCTTGGACACAGTTCATCCATAAATTGTGCAAACTTTGTTCTGTTTTTTTTTCATTTCTTGACATTGAGTCCGTGGTCGTGGCTGTTGACATTGTTATACATCACAAAGATGGCATTCCTCTACGAGTGATAGTGAGTAATATTGGTGCTTCTACTTATACGACTGCAAACCATTTAGCCTCCTTACTCAAACCGTATATAGGTAAGCGCTGCCATCATATACGAAATTCCAAGGATTTTGTCAATCGTTTGAAGACTGTTAAGTTGAACAGCTCAGATTTATTAGTTAGCTTCGATGTGGTCTCACTTTTTATCAAAATGCCTTTATTTGACTCGCTAAATCTTCTTGGTAACTTGTTCAGTGATGATTTGACGGCTTTGTTTGAACATACTCTCTCCTCAACTTATTTTTTATTTAATAATGATTTTTTGAACAAACTGACGGTGTCGCCGTGGGGAGTCTTTTGTCCCCTGTGGTGGTCAATCTTTTTATAGAAGACTTTGAGGAGAAAGCTCTTGAGTCGGCTATACTTCGCGTCAAATACGGAAGGCCATGCACAGTTATTATAACAAGAAGCAACGCTCTGAGGAGACTGACGACGACTACAAATCAACTGCGTTTCTTCCTTATGCCGAAAACGTATCTTCTAAAATAGGCAGATTGCCTAGGAAGAATAATATTAATGTCATCTTCCGTTCACCAGCAAAGAGCAGGGCCTTAGTCGGATCTGTTAAAGACGATTTACGATTGAGGAAGGCCGGTGTCTATAAAATTCCGTGTGAGTGTAGCTCTGTATATATAGGTCAGAGGACACGAACGGTCCAGGAACGATGTGTAGAACACGAAAGACACACCCGTCTATGGCAACCTTTAAAATCAGCAGTAGCAGAACATTGCATTTCCATGGGACATTCGATGGAGTGCAATAATACCAAAATTTTAGCACCGGTTTCCAGGTGCTGGGACTCTATAATTAAAGAACCCGTGAAAATACATCTTGCTGTAATTTAATGAATCGTGATAACGCCTTTCAGCTGGATAAAAATTGGAATCCAATTATTAAAATTATGCAGTCACATCAGAATCGACATTCTCAGTCGATACTCAGCGATTAGACTATCCTTACTTCACCACTGAGGGCAGCACTCACAACTTGGCTGCCTCGCACATGTCACCTCCTAACGCATGCGCCGTAAAAACCGCCAGTACGATTCGCATGCGCGGAATTCGCTATAAATACCATGACTGCAGCAGGTCTCTTCCCCCTTATCTGTCCAGGTGTCCCCCCCCCCCACCCCACCCATCTGCCATTGGCTATGGTGTGTCATCTTTGCGCCGACATTTTAGTACAGGATTTACAGTGAGTGTTCAGTGTTGTGTGTCTTTTCCGAAGTGTTGCGAACGGACATCATACTGTCGCTGGGTGTGGTTTTTATATCTCTTGCGAACAGAAACCAGACTGTCGCTATGTTTTTTTAATTGTCTGTCTACTATGTTACCTGTCTGCTTCCTGTGTATTCTATTAGCATTGCCAACCCTTTGCTTTATGTTTTAACTTTCCACGATTTTCCGCCGTTTTACAATTTAAGTCGCTATTTTATCGCCTGCTTTTATTGTTTCTTATCTTCCTCTTACGTTTTTTAAAAAGTCTGTAGGCTGCAGAGCAGCGTACTAAGCTGCTGCCAGCCCGCTCCCTTCGGGGGGAATCGAAACTCATTAAAGGAAAAAAAAAAAAACAGGTCTCTTCAGTACTTTGTCTACCCACCTGAGGACGGCCGGATGTCTCTGGGCCAAAATATTGTGGCATAATGTTCATGGGATCCTGCTGCAAACCCGAAAATTACTGGAAACAGATACTGCGCTTAGAAATTTCAGTCGCCTCTGTAAATAATATGGTAGTTCATAGCGGGTACCTGCGTACCTCTGAAATGAACTTCAAGTTTAGAAGAAAGGATCATCTGTAGGTTCAACGTCCCATCGACGATGAGGTCATCAGAGTCTTAGCGCAAGCTCACATTGGACAAGAGAAGAGAGAAATCGGCCGTATCATCTTCAAAGCACCCATCCCAGTTTGGCACGTGATGAAATTAAGGAAAACAATAAAATCTAAATCTAGATAATTCGACAGGGATTTGAAACCGGCTGGTGAATGCGTGTTTATTGCCTTAATGTTTACGCTACTCCACTCTGTATTACGTGTTTCATAGTAGTCAAAGAAGTCAATGTTACCGCAGAATTATTCATCTGTACCAGCGTAAAATGACAGTCACGTTATTCAAATCAGCATACTACTTTTATTCACAAATAGAATGGCCATATTTCAGAGCATGCAACAGTCATTTTCAGAACGAACACTGTTGCAGTGCATATTCAGCACATGCATTATCAATTGTGCCTATCTCCACTACGCCAGTTCGTCACACATTGCTAAAAATCGACATTTTAGTATATCTATGGATTAGCTTTATCTAGTGCTTGTAATGTAAAAATATAAAAACAGTAATATGTAAAAAATATACGGCAGGCAGTCTGCCAATGTAATCGTATCTTTAATGACTCAATAATAGCTAGCGGTTGAAAATACTTCTCTGAAAATGACTCACAAGAATATTCTTAATAGTGCAATGTCTTTTAAGTTAGCCCGACACAGATCAGTAATTAATAAACTAGCTCAGTTCTCAGGGTAGTTATGTAATCGTCGATAGTTAATTGTCCTTTCCTTCTTTACCCAACAACACAGATATTAATTCAGGCTCGTGAGAAGTCGTGTGCTTATTGCAACAGAGAATATTTCACAAGTCCTGTTCGATGTAAACTACTGCAATATGAAACTTAATATCGTGGTTTCGTCTCGATTCCCCAATACAAGATAACAAGAGTAGCATCTACGAATGAAATGCTATAATGGAACTGGATCCTGTGACCAGACCTTTTCTGCCTGGGATGTTATCTCGTTATATAAAGAAAACCTGTAAGTAAAAATTGTTAAATTACTGTCAGCGGCCACCGGGCTCGTAGGATCTGCAAGAAAGTTAATTGCCCTAACCGACGGATATCCACTTAGGACAATCCAGGTATCAGATCACAAAATGATTGACAGCATACACAAATTCTTTTGACACAATAACCATTATATTTTTCTGGTTTTAAGTACAACTTACATTACTAGCTGGTACAGCAAGATGAACTTTACACAAGAACGTCCTCTTAGGTCCGAACCCAAGCAGATAAGATAAGCGAATGACAAAGGAAAGATAGTTCTTGCTTAGAAGTGCAAGAGTCCATGGAATAACATGTCCATTGTAGTTCTATCTCTTCTTCCTTGGCGTAACTTGTCTGTTCTTTATAAAATTTATCGTAATATTTAGTTTACATTTTTTTAAACCCAAGACCACCCAGGAGAAACAGTATATGCTTCAGTAACATACCTCCAGTTCCGTTCATTACCACAATGCTGTTTACAAAGAAACCCGTACCTGATGTCTCTTCACGAGCGGTGTTCAACAAGCAATGCAACACATTGATTTCTGGAAGCAGGTTGGTTTTATCCAGGATTTTAATACACCACATTATTCCCCACTCTTTTGCCCACAACGCCTTATTTTGCAGCATAATCTCCGTTCAATGCGACGACCTTACGCCACCTTGCTGTGAGGGCCTGTATGCCCGTACGGTACCACACTGCTGGTCGACGTTGGGGCCAACGTCTTGATGCATCATAGCCTCCCCTTGAGGATGGGCTCCCCGAGGAGCCAATCCTCATAGATCGAAATCGGAAGGTGAGAGATCCAGATTGTAGGGCGAATGGCGAAGAACTGTCCAATGAAATTTTGTGGCGATGTTCGACAGATATCTAAACTGAGCATTTTGAGATGAAAAACGAAGGGTTGGCCATTAATATTACAGGCGGCACGAGGTCTTGAACGAGAAAGTGTTTCTGAACTGCTTGTGTTTTATAGCAAGCAACTGCCTACATCAACTTAGTGCTGCAGCCTTCCTCTGTGACGTGCCACACTAGAGTTTCCTATGGTTTGTGCTTCGTGACTGGTTGTCCAAGGTGCTTGCAAACATCACGCCGCAACAGGATGTAGCGACTGGAATGAACGAATGCAGAGAGAAAAATTTCTCAACGGGCGTCACCGTAATTGGTTGAAATTAATCTTCGTGGGCAGAAGCTGATTCGTTTACGCTACAAGAGGATTCGTTTACGCTACAAGAGCCGTCCATAGTTACAGTCAAAGAATTGTTCGCACGAGAAAGAATCGTTCGCACAACTTCAAGTGGGAGACGATTCATCAATAAGCAGCTGCCAGCTTGTCCATGAAATGCACACATCGAAGAATGCATTCGGTACTGTGTACCAGTAAAGGAACAGGTCGAAGGCGATGGTTGTTAATATCAGCATGACAATGTATGCTGTCATAGAGCATCATTTATGAGGCTACGGTTTGCGAAGAGTAACATTCCTGAAATTTACTGGTTTGCCCACAGCGCCGATCTGGACCTAATGAAACACCTTTGGGATGACTTAGAACGTCAACTTCACTCCAGACCCCAGCGTACACGCCACTACCTTCTTTGGTTTCGGCTCTTGAGGAAGAATGGGCTGCCATTCCTCCACAGACTTTCAGCACTCACTTAAAGCGTCCTCATCAGAATTCAAGCTTTGTTAAGGCGAAGAGTGGACACACCCTATATTAATGTCCGCTGAAAGGTATCCGAATAATTTTGATCAGGTAGAATATGATGGTCTGTATTGTTCTGGGATTAGGTCACTTTGAACTCTAGCGGCATTTCCAACTGTTACAACAGCCATTCCTACAGTGATGAACACCCATACACCATGCTCGTGTCAGATCACCAGCAATTTTTCTATCTCAACTTGTGTATTTGAATTGTATAAGAATGACACACGTTGTCTGGTGCTGCCGGTCGGAGTGGTCGAGGGGTTCTAGGCGCTTCAGTCCGGAACTGCGCTGCTGCTACGGTCGCAAGTTCGAATCCTGCCTCGGGCATGGATGTGTGTGTTGTCCTTAGGTTAGTTCTAAGTTCTAGGGGACTGATGACCTCAGAACTTAAGTCCCATAGTGCTCAGAGCCACTTTTTTGTCTAGTTTTCGCTGGAGACGTGCTGATACAGTAATTCTGGGGTTTGTACACCTTGGTGTCAGTGAGTCGACGTGCACCATCACAATTCGTTATTAATTATGAGAACAGGTACCCTCTTCGTTTCATTGGAAGGGAGAGTCCTGTGCCAGGGTCTGCGTTATCGCCAGAACTCGCTACTATGTGTTTTTTCCTATGGGATTACATAAGTAGTTGGTGCATGAAACAACAATAGATACTAAAGAGGAAGTGATTGTTAGGCTCTTAGTTTCGTGTCTCATTGTACTACAACAGGCAAAAGCAATGTTTGCAACAAAATTTTGTGCTTTTTCTTGTTCAGCATGTTCGGCATGATTGACATGAATATGCAGGGCATCCGTAACGATTTGAACAGATTTTCAGCACGAGTAGCTCTTTTTTTATTTTAGACACGTGTGGTTTTGGCCTCCAAAGTCATTGTCATTCTCGAACGTCGTGAATATACTCAGGCGCAAAGCAAACTGTACTCCGATGTACGAGTACCACATGCATTGACACTGTACGTCGTCAATTTTGAACAGGTGATACGAGCTTCAGTTGTTGCTATAAGTAGTGAATTGTTTATATCAATAAACAACTAAATCCTCATTTCCTTATTTCGAAGTATTTAGCTTAGGTTTCGCTACCTCCTGTATAACTAACTGTAAATGTTTGGGACACACTGCAGACTTGTACGGTATTAGGTTGCCTGTTATTTACGTAATGTCTTGTGTTGTCTTCCGCCAGTCTAACCGCATAACCACATATGCCCGCTGCTATCAGTACCTGCGTGGCTTACAAGGTAAGCGTGTTATCTTCCAGCAAACAGTGCATAGCATTCAACCTACACAAAGGTTTATTGAGCCGTCGCCTCAGCTGGATGGAAGGATAATTTATTCTCTTTATGTGAAACAGACTGGCGAAGCCATTAACGGCTGAAATCATACAAGAGGCCAAATTCAAGAAAGGTCTAAAAGTCGGATGCTCATTGTCATCATTGATGCTTCATTTGTGTACTGAAGAGGCGGTGTGGGTAGTAACAGACTATATATCAATGAGAGGTTGGTTTTTCATGGACAGAAAACCATCATGATGTAGTTCAATGGCAACATAGCTGTAGTCGCCGAAGGTGAACAGAAAGTGAGTCAGGCCGCGCGGGATTAGCCGAGCGGTCTCAGGCGCTGCAGTCATGGACTGTGTGGCTGGTCCCGGCGGAGGTTCGAGTCCTCCCTCGGGCATGGGTATGTGTGTTTGTCCTTAGGATAATTTAGGTTAAGTAGTGTGTAAGCTTAGGGACTGATGACCTTAGCAGTTAAGTCCCAAAAGATTTCACACACATTCGAACATTTTGAAAGTGAGTCAGATCTTAATGAAATGAGACGAGTGCTAGTTGGTGGCTAAGATACACAAATAAAAAAATTAGTTGAGTGAGCTAATGGTGTTCGCTGCAGGAAGACATACTGAATGATTGAACGTTTAATTAGGAGAAGAGTCTCTTGAAGATATGGGCAAATTTCGCTATCCGTGAATAAAATAGAAGAAGGAAAAAATAAGGAAGACATAATAACGAAGATTACAGAAGGCAAAAGCTGTTTCCTACAAAAAAAAGCTGCTAACATAAAAAATTTAAAACTTAAGTCCAGGAAATGGTTAATGAAAAACAATGTTTGGAGCTCAGTTTCGTATGGATGCGAAACGTGGTTCAAATGGCTCTGAACACTATGAGACTTAATATCTGAGGTCATCATTCCCCTAGACTTAGACTACTTAAACCTAACTAACCTAAGGACATATCACACATCCAAGCCCGAGGCAGGATTCGAACCTGGGACCGTAACAGCAGTGCAATTTCGGACTGAAGCGCCTAGAACCACTCGGCCAACGCCCGGCGTGCGAAACGTGGACAGCGGAAAGGACCTAAAAGTAGTGTTACAGGTGACTGTTAAAGATCAAATGGATTGATCGAAAAAAGAATGAAGGTGTCCCGCAAAAAAGTCTGATAAGGAACATTACGAATTGAAGGGATAACGTGGTTGGACACAAATTAAAACATCAGTTGTTGCTGAAAACCATTGTTGAAAGGTCAATGGAAGGGAGTAACCTTTCTTTTGCTGTGCGAATCTACTTCTGATTTCTTATTACTTTATTATTATTGTATGGTATTATGGACAGAGTATGTAACTGATTAGAGTAGTTATTCCCCGTGACAAGTAGAATGACCACCAGACTGCATTAAGCTGTTCGTGTTAGTGTGGCTACCAGACCTGCTAAGGTATATAAGGAGCCTGAACAGCGTCATATGCTGAGTGATCATTGTGAAGGATACGGAAATGACGCGTACTCGTGTGAGAAAATGTTATCAGCATCAAACACCTATCACATTTCAGGTTTCCATGCAGCCAGCTGGTCGAATGTTGCAGCAGTATTTATATTTGTCGGGCATTCGAATGTGACGGTGGCCCGATGTAGGACTACATGACAACGCGAGGGCAAGCATACTCATGGTTAACGTTCTGGTCGACCCCGAGTGGCCACCACAAGGAAGGATCGCCCTATAATGCGCCAAGGGCATCGTAAGTCCTTCACATCTGCATCTGCCATCCGAGAACAAGTAAGGGACCACCTGAAACACTGTATGTCCTCATATGTCATTGGTCAGAGACTAGCAGAATCCAGACTAGGGTATTACCATCTCATGCCATTTACACTGCAGCACAAATTACTGTGTTCGGAATGGTGCCATGACCAGGAATCATGGACTGCTGATGAATGGTGTTGCATTGTGTTCAAGGATAAGTTGTTGTTCTGCACTACCCTGAATGACCATCGTCAGCGAGTTTGGAAGCGATCTGGGAAGAGGTCTCATTCTTCCAATGTTTTGTAGAGACACAGCGGCTTTATTCCTACCGTCGTAGAGTGGGCAGCCATCGAGGATGACTTCAGGTCACGGCTGGTAGCGGCTGAGGGATCTCTCTGATGGCACGGCGGTCCTTCACGTACATCCTGTGCCCTCATCTGTTATCATGCACCAGAATTGTACCATTTTTCAACAGGATAATGCTCGTCCACACAGAGCACGTTTCTCTATGAACTTTCTGTGTGATGTTGAGATACTCTAGTGGCCAACAGCATCCCCAGATCTGTCCCCGAAAGAACGTGTGTGGGTCCACCTCACACGTCAACGCAGTCCTACTGCCAGTATCCAAAAACTGTGATGGTATGTGCGTGCGGTACGCGCATTGCGATGGTATGTGTTTTCGGAATTAGAGAAGCGAAGACTTCTGTCTGTCGCCGTTTCTCCTATCATCACCTTAAAAAGAGCTTACCTGCGAATCTTCTGTTCCATGGTTCAGCAGGGAATTCTACTGCCGAAACACATAACTTGATTAACAAATGGAACAGGGTGAGACAACAGACCAGTGACAGACAGACAACTATTATTAAATCACTTACATTCTTGATACAACACAGAATTGCCTGGCAGCCTTGTTACAATAAGTGGGAATTGCCGCCCCACAAATCTTGACTAATCGTCGATTCCCAGGCTTGCTGTGGGTCAAGTCAAATGTACAAGAAAACACATAAAAACACATGACAAATAATGATAACTTGTCCAGTCCCTAGGGACAGTACTGGTCAGAAATCCAGAGATGAATCTTCAAAATTTATAATCACGAACAAAAGTAATGAGCCACGAGTCTCCACAGAACGCGAGCACACAGAAAGGAGCAGCGCTACAAAGCTTACCGCTCCAACATTGACAGAACCACGATACTGATTTCTCGCGATGCAAATCGCATATTTGCCTCTTAATCATAGACGTATTTGCTTAATGCGTTGTACCACGAATGTCTTGACAAAACTGTATGTAATAGTGCTTGGTTGTTTACAAGATGGCGGAAACCAATACATGTATCGCGGAAGTGGTGTCAATTACCACACTACTACTATTCACGAAGTGATGCCTATCAAGAACAGCAACGAACTGAGACTGAGATAAAGTCTCTCACAAGCAACCCGTTGAGTGCGATGTCGCAAGTTCAGTCTTTAGTAAGCCTCATTTGAAAGTGTTGCGTTAACAATTATGACAGGAAAAATAAGAGCCTCTAATGACACATCATGTGCATCACGAGGACGACGGAAAATGAACGTCTGGGAGTTGCAGAGATCAACCTTCTAAAAGCTGCACGTATTACATTTACAAAATGGACATCGTCGACGTTCGAGAAATGTTCAAAGCAAACTACACTACTGGCCATTAAAATTGCTACACCACGAAGATGACGTGCTATAGACGCGAAATTTAACCAACAGGAAGAAGGTGCTGTGATACGCAAATGATTAGATTTTCAGTGCATTCACACAAGGTTGGTGCCGGTGGCGACACCTACAACGTGCTGACATGAGGAAAGTTTCCAACCGAATAACCATACAAAAACAGCAGTTGACCGGCGTTGCCTGGTGAAACGTTGTTGTGATGCCTTGTGTAAGGAGGAGAAATGCGTACCATCACGTTTCCGACTTTTGATAAAGGTGGGATTGTAGCCCATCGCGATTGCGGTTTATCGTATCGCGACATTGATGCTCGCGTTGGTCGAGATCCAATGACTGTTAGCAGAATATGGAATCGGTAGGTTCAGGAGAGTAATACAGAACGCCGTGCTGGATCCCAACGGCTTCGTATCACTAACAGTCGAGATGACAGGCATCTTATCCGCATGGCTGTAACGGATCGTGCCACGTCTCGATCCCTGAGTCAACAAATGGGGACGTTTGCAAGACAACAACCATCTGCACGAACAGTTCGACGACGTTTGCAGCACCATGGACTATCAGCTCGAAGACCATGGCTGCGGTTACCCTTGATGCTGCATCACAAACAGGAGCGCCTGCGATGGTATACTCAACGACGAACCTGGGTACACGAATGGCAAAACATCATTTTTTCGAATGAATCCAGGTTCTGTTTACAGCATCATGATGGTCGCATCCGTGTTTGCGACATCGCGGTGAACGCACATTGGAAGTGTGTATTCGTCATCGCCATACTGGCGTATCACCCGGCGTGATGGTATGGGGTGCCATTGGTTACACGTCTCGGTCACCTCTTGTTCGCGTTGACGGCACTTTGAACAATGGAAGTTACATTTCAGATGTGTTACGACCCGTGGCTCTACCCTTCATTCGATCCCTGCAAAACCCCACATTTCAACAGGATAATGCACGACTGCATGTGCAGGTCCTGTACGGGCCTTTCTGGATACAGAAATTGTTCCACTGCTGCCCTGGCCAGCACATTCTCCAGATCTCTCACCAATTGAAAACGTCTGGTCAATGGTGGCCGAGCAACTGGCTCGTCACAATACGCCAGTCACTACTCTTGATTAACTGTGGCATCGTGTTGAAGATACATGGGCAGCTGTACCTGTACACGCCATCCAAGCTCTGTTTGACTCAATGCCCAGGCGTATCAAGGCCGTTATTACGGCCAGAGGTGGTTGTTCTGGGTACTGATTTCTCACGATCTATGCACCCAAACTGCGTGAAAATGTAATCACATATCAGTTCTTGTATAATATATTTGTCCAATGAATACCCGTTTATCACCTGAATTTCTTCATGGTGCAGCAATTTTAATGGCCATTAGTGTATTAACTTGCACCACGAACGCCGAATGAAAAACGGCCGCGCCACAGTTATCACAAAGTTCCCCCAACCACGGTCGAAGGCGAACTTCTTGGGAGTTACAATCGTGCAGAACGTTCAGCTAGGTATCCACTCTTAAATACTGCATATAGAATCATATTAGTGTAACGGCGTGATGAGAACTGATGGAACGTGATGTTATACAGACGAATGCGAAACAGTCTGTCGTGGTGCTTATTGTGAAACTGGCTATCCTTTAAGGCGTAGCTGCAGGTAGTATGATAATATGTTTTATAGGCACGAAACAAACAAACATCCACATGCTGAATTTGTTCAGTGGTTCCCGGTGGTATAAACTGCAATGTCACACAGTTTTCAAGAAGGATAGTTTGCTCTAAAGGAGTATGATTTTTATACGCAGACCAGGAATAAAGTAAAAGCAAGTTGCTTTTACCAGCCATTGGCCGAAAGCAGTGCTCATACCATAGTTGTAGTCCTCTTACACCCATTTTCCCTTCTTGCTTGGTGTGACGTAAATATTCCCTATTGCTCTTGCAAGATAGCGCACACGAGAAAGAATTGTAGGGGGCAGGGCACCTCAAACTTCTCGCAGCACAATAAATAACTTTCCTCCCAATTTACCATCCAGATTAACAGTCGGCATAATGCATTAAGACACTGATGTTAGCTGATCTTGATATAACTCTCTTGACCGTCTAATTTCCAGGGTTCCTTTCATATGAATTTCCTTTTCAAATCTCGACTGGTCGGAGATGAAAATAAATTCCTTACTGAACAATAGGATAAGTTTGTGCCATCTACAAATTTTCAGGCCGATTCCGCAGTTTGCTCTGCATCGTCAAGTTGACGGTTTGTTTGAAATTTCGTAATTGTACGTCTTCCAATTCTGTAGCACTGTTTGATGTTATGCAACGATCTACTACTTTCCTTGAAATCACTGTAATCTATGTCGTGCTTAGTTTGATGTGCATAAAGTAGGAGGTCACTCTCATGGGCATGCTGTAAATTGTATCGATCGTCCTTGGAACGGCTAAACACCAGTCCTTGTAATAATTGCACATTGTCCTCTTTTGAATATCCGTAGTTTTTCTTATTCACTACACCGTCATATTACTTATTCCAAATCTGTTGATAATTGTTTCTTTTACTATGCTGCGGCTGATTTTCTATGTACGTAAGTATGTTTAATACCCGCACCTTGGACAACGATTGTCCTTTCTTGCGTTTTACTGAAGAAGGGTTGGTGGCTCCCTGTTCGACAAGGGTCGGCCGGAGTGGACGAGCGGCTCTAGGCGCTACAGTCTGGAACCACGCGACCGCTACGGTTGCAGGTTCGAATACTGCCTCGGGCATGGATGTGTGTGATGTCCTTAGGTTAGTTAGGTTTAAGTAGTTCTAAGTTCTAGGGGACTGATGACATCATAAGTTAAGTCCCATAGTGCTCAGAGTCATTTGAACCATTTGTTCGACAAGGATGATGAACCACAGGGTCTGCTTCAGTTAAGGACGTATCGTCATCACTGTACTCCTCATGTACGGTCGAACGTATACGACAACGCACGTTGCACTGAGTCATCTTGCAGAAACGCTAATATTTCATCTGCCACATCTTTCTCACTCTGTGAAATTCCTTGGGATCCTTTCTGACGAAATGTCAACTTTAGCAAATGTTGTTGTAGATATAATGCAATGTTGGCTTTGTTTATCGTTGCCATTGTTATGCTTTTCATCAACATCACTAGCACTGCAGCACTGTTGTGAGTTACTGGTGGACTAAGCATTCAACTACTCCCCGTAGCCTCATGCTGTGCTCAACTTTGGATACGTCCAGTTGTGCCCCCTCTTGCCATTAGCAGTGAACATGTTGCACGATGGACAATATGTGAGACTTCGAATGCCGTAAATATCAATAGCTTTTTGCGACTTCACACTCAAGTGGTTCCGTGTCAGTAATTTTGTTTCCTCGGACGCCTCAGAGGAATGTTATCTCTCCGACACGGAAGGATGCTGTAGCCATGTTGACGGAGGTGACAATGCAGAGGCAGCTATGGATTTCTAACGAGAGGCAGTTCGGCCCGTCCAACGCGCATGTTGGTGGCCCTGGAATGGCGCCGATCCCTGACCGTGGGATTGATCAGTATCACTACGCGCCGCCATTGCTTGGCTTAAATTTGAAAAGAACGACCCCTGTAACTTCTGCAGAGATACTCCACCTTGTCTACTCTATCAATTAAATGATTGGTTATCATAAAAATTACTCCGCCACCTCCATTCGACAGTGGTCTGCTTAGGCAAGCTATCAGTGATTTCAGATGGCTCAGGAAAATTAGGTTAATCTATAAAAAAGCAGATTCAATTCATCGACTTTTTAATTAACTGACGTACTGACTCATTCCTCCTATTTTTGTTGTTAAAGTTATGTCTCCAGTCCTTAAAACATTGTCAAGGTTGGACATTGTGTTTCTGCCTAGTAACAAGCGTCTGTTGATTTCGTGGCTGCAGTTACTCGAAACTGCATTTTTTTTTTTTTTGTCATCAGTCTACTGACTGGTTTGATGCGGCCCGCCACGAATTCCTTTCCTGTGCTAACCTCTTCATCTCAGAGTAGCACTTGCAACCTACGTCCTCAATTATTTGCTTGACGTATTCCAATCTCTGTATTCCTCTATAGTTTTTACCCTCTACAGCTCCCTCTAGTACCATGGAAGTCATTCCCTCATGTCTTAGCAGATGTCCTATCATCCTGTCCCTTCTCCTTATCAGTGTTTTCCACATATTCCTTTCCTCTCCGATTCTGCTTAGAACCTCCTCATTCCTTACCTTCTCAGTCCACCTAATTTTCAACATTCGTCTATAGCACCACATCTCAAATGCTTCGATTCTCTTCTTTCCGGTTTTCCCACAGTCCATGTTTCACTACCATACAATGCTGTACTCCAGACGTACATCCTCAGAAATTTCTTCCCCAAATTAAGGCCGGTATTTGATTTTAGTAGACTTCTCTTGGCCAGAAATGCCTTTTTTGCCATAGCGAGTCTGCTTTTGATGTCCTCCTTGCTCCGTCCGTCATTGGTTATTTTACTGCCTAGGTAGCAGAATTCCTTAACTTCATTGACTTCGTGACCATCAATCCCGATGTTAAGTTTCTCGCTGTTCTCATTTCTACTACTTCTCATTACCTTCGTCTTTCTCCGGTTTACTCTCTAACCATACTGTGTACTCATTAGACTGTTCATTCCGTTCAGCAGATCATTTAATTCTTCTTCACTTTCACTCAGGATAGCAATGTCATCAGCGAATCGTATCATTGATATCCTTTCACCTTGTATTTTAATTCCACTGCTGAACCTTTCTTTTATTTCCATCATTGCTTCCTCGATGTACAGATTGAAGAGTAGGGGCGAAAGGCTACAGCCTTGTCTTACACCCTTCTTAATACGAGCACTTCGTTCTTGATCGTCCACTCTTATTATTCCCTCTTGGTTGTTGTACATATCGTATATGATCCGTCTCTCCCTGTAGCTTACCCCTACTTTTTTCAGAATCTCGAACAGCTTGCACCATTTTATATTGTCGAACGCTTTTTCCAGGTCGACAAATCCTATGAAAGTGTCTTGATTTTTTTTTTAGCCTTGCTTCCATTATTAGCCGTAACGTCAGAATTGCCTCTCTCGTCCCTTTACTTTTCCTAAAGCCAAACTGATCGTCACCTAGCGCATTCTCAATTTTCTTTCCCATTCTTCTGTATATTATTCTTGTAAGCAGCTTCGATGCATGAGCTGTTAAGCTGATTGTGCGATAATTCTCGCACTTGTCAGCTCTTTCCGTCTTCGGAATTCTGTGGATGATGCTTTTCCGAAAGTCAGATGGTATGTCGCCAGACTCATATATTCTACACACCAACGTGAATAGTCGTATTGTTGCCACTTCCCCCAATGATTTTAGAAATTCTGATGGAATGTTATCTATCCCTTCTGCCTTATTTGACCGTAAGTCCTCCAAAGCTCTTTAAATTCCGATTCTAATACTGCATCCCCTATCTCTTCTAAATCGACTTCTGTTTCTTCTTCTATCACATCAGACAAATCTTCACCCTCATAGAGGTTTTCAATGTATTCTTTCCACCTATCTGCTCTCTCCTCTGCATTTAACAGTGGAATTCCCGTTGCATTCTTAATGTTACCACCGTTGCTTTTAATGTCACCAAAGGTTGTTTTGACTTTCCTGTATGCTGGGTCTGTCCTTCCAACAATCATATCTTTTTCTATGTCTTCACATTTTTCCTGCAGCCATTTTGTCTTAGCTTCCCTGCACTTCCTATTTATTTCATTCCTCAGCGACTTGTGTTTCTGTATTCCTGATTTTCCCGGAACATGTTTGTACTTCCTCCTTTCATCAATCAACTGAAGTATTTCTTCTGTTACCCATGGTTTCTTCGCAGCTACCTTCTTTGTACCTATGTTTTCCTTCCCAACTTCTGTGGTGGCCCTTTTTAGAGATGTCCATTCCTCTTCAACTGTACTGCCTACTGCGCTATTCCTTATTGCTGTATCTATAGCGTTAGAGAACTTCAAACGTATCTCGTCATTCCTTAGTACTTCCGTATCCCACTTCTTTGCGTATTGATTCTTCCTGACTAATGTCTTGAACTTCAGCCTACTCTTCATCACTACTATATTGTGATCTGAGTCTATATCTGCATATGCAATTCGAATCTGTGACTAGTCTCTCTCCTTATAAGGGGAGTGGGCTGGATAGCTGGTGAGACTACGGCACGTGCTCTAGATGTCTCTGAAAAGTCTCCGGATTACAATAGCAACGACCAGTTACAACAGCTGGGCGCCAGCTTGCCTCAGGTGAGGATACAAGACTCTGTGACACCCTTTCCAACAGAATCAGTGCATGAGTTCAGACCAGAGGAGGAACAACGTCATACTGATAAGGAGGCTCGTTCTGCAAAATCCTCTGTAAATTTCACTCAGTGTTGTAACAACTGTAGTAATATCACATTCCCTCTCAACCCGTGAGCTTCCATTTTGTTTCTTCCTTCTCTTCTGGGTGCTTCACTTTCTTTGTCAGGCAGTCATATATCCTGTCAAATGAGGGACTTCAATAGGTCTCTCTCTCTCTCTCTCTCTCTCTCTCTCTCTCTCTCTCTCTCTCTCTCTCTCTCCATTCGTTTAGTTCATTCCGACTCTCTGTGTCCCCGTGAACTAAGCACGCCAATTTCTTCGTCCAGCACTTTCTTCCGCAGACTTTCCAATTCTGTGATGCCATCGATCCATCTCATCCTTTACAACCCTCTTCTCCACGTGCCTTCGGTCTTCCCCAGGATCAATGTCTTTTTCAGCGAATTATGTCTTCTCATGGTGTGCCCAAAGTAGGTCAGTTTTTGCTTCAAGTGGCAATCTGGATGTATTTGCTATAATATTGACCTATTCGTTCTCTTTGCGGCCCATGGAAATCTAAGAAATGGTCTCTAGCACCACAGTTCAAACGTGCATTTCTTTTGATCCAGGTCTCACATCCGTACGTCACAACTGGAAAGACCATAGCCCTTACTATATGGATCTTTGTTCCTAAAGTTGTACCTCTACTCCTTAAAACATTGCCAAAGCTGGACGTTACCTGACTGCCAAGTAACACGCGTTTCTTGATTTCGTGGCTGTAGTCACCATCAGCAGAGATCTGGGAGCCGAGATAACTGAACATAGAAACTGCTTCCATTATTTCTCCTATATGCCGTGGAGTGACAGGTGTAATTGCCATAATTTTTGTTTTCTTCACAGCGTTAGACCTACCTTTGCACTTTTTTCTTTCGCGTTTAGCAAGAGGGTCTTCAACTTTTCTTCACGTTCGGCCACCAGTATGGTATCATCTGCTTATCTAAGTTTATTTATATCTATCCCAGTTATTTTAATTACGGTTTCTTCGTTACCAACAGGCTCTGCAACAGGCTGAATAAATAAGGTGACAATATGCAGCCTAGCGGTACTCCTTTCTGAATCTTATTACGACAAACCAAGTAACTGTTATTGAATGCTGCATTACACTTCAAAGTGACATAGCTACAGAGTCACCAAGTTTATGTAAATAACGGTCAGAATGTTCTACCGATTCTTCAGTTCTTGGACGACAGAGATTCGCTCCTTGGGCACAGAGCCACAAGAGAACAGCTGTGTGAAACACTTCTGCCCCCCCCCCCCCCTCTAGTTGTCTGTTTCTGGAGGAAGAACAAGCAGTTTTCGGTCGTTTGTATCCATTATATTACTGATTTAGAGACAGATGCTGTGCTGGAGAGGGGAACTGAATAGTTGTATGCATCACGTGACTGGGAAGTCGTTAGATGTTTTTAATAACGTATAGATTGGCAGTCAAGTGCAAGCTGGCCATAACATATGCTGTCACAGCATCTGATCGTAGCCAGTTCATGGGTGCCTGTTGCATGAGACAGTCCATTCCAAGGCCGTGAATGCACTGAATCTTAATCGTACTGTTCTACAGCCCTGTCCACGGCTCCCACTGTGGTGTCAGGACTCTTTGCTCATATAGCAACCAGTCACACACTAGCGTCCAACGAGTGGCCTACGTAGCAAACCAGAGGGGCTATTTTCGCAGACGATAGCCAGAAAGCTTCACGTTCCCTCCCAGCTGGCAGGCGGCAATAAACATGCCATGAGACATCGTTGGTCTCGTGGACGTACTTGCCCCCATAAGGTGAGTTCAAAAGTAAAATGGAACATAATATAGAGAATGCATAGCAAGGTCACAAGGCTTTTCAAGAGACTGCCATTTTACTGCACAAACTCTCACTGCATACAGTCCCACGCAGCTTTTCTAGTTAGCGACCTGTACCTCGTTCAAGCTCCAGATGAAAGACTCTGAAGTAACCTCCACAAACTTAACATGTCCATAATTTAGGGCCTTTGAAAATTCTATCAGACCGTCAGCAGCTTGCAGAACTCCTCACAAATGTATTCCAACTGCCTGACTCGCCAAATGCAGCCCCAATCGCAGCTTCTGCATTGGCCTGAGCCCCTAACCACAGGCAAAGATTCCACGAGCAGGGGTTTCCATCAACAGTTGACTTCCTGCAGTAATTTTTTTTGGTCTATCAGCATTAACAGTGGAATTATCTTCGAGCCAAGCACTCTACCTGTGGAACAATGGGATACAAAGCTGAAGTTTGCCAGTCATCACACAAAATGACCATTGACTGCACCTGCTTGTACCCTCTGAATCCTGGTGTAGATGGTATGGGAGATGTTGACAATCTTAACATCGTCCTTATTCAGTCCATCCTCCTTATCATCAACAGGCTATTAACTTTTAACGCCACTCCAGTAGTATTCCAAATCAATACTGGATCCTCAACAAACAGTCAGCAGGGAGATATATTACCAACTGGGCTCTCTCCTTCTCCAGACGTTTTTCAAACAACTGCAGATCTATAGTAACGCCACCATGGAGATCAAGGTCCAGTTCAGAGCACAGATCCAGTAACAGACAGCTTCCTTGATAGCTCATAGCCTCATGGTTAATATGACAAGGGTCATTAAGATTCTGGGGTTAGATCTGTTCAACACCCGTGGGTTGGTAGTTCGCGATTATTTTAACAGTATCTCACCATTTATGGCCATGTCATACCAGCAGGATCTTTTCTCCAAATGTGCTTCAGTGTCTTCACAACCAATAAGTTGAGTCACTGGCTTTGAGTCACGTATCGCATTGCTTCCATCGGTGATACCTCGATTTTTTAATGTGTTCAATGTTCCTTTTGCATTCCGAGAATACTTCATCTCAATCTCCATCGCCTTTAGGACGAAGGCATCATGAAACCAGTCCCCAACATTCAATGGGACATCCCCACCATCATAATGGAGAAGCCAAATGGCTCGCTGCTGATTTGTGGAGACTTCAAGACTACCATTAATGCTCAGTCCGTTACAGATACATACACTATGCCTAAAGTAGATCATGACGCTCCTTGTTAGTGTGAAAGTGTTTGCCAAAACTGATTTGCACAATGCAAACCTCCAACTTCAACTTGATGAGGTCTCAAGAAATCTCTTGGTCATCCTTGACCTTTTCTGGTATGATTGACTCCCCTTCAGTATTGCCAGCTCCCCAGCCATATTTCAATGTTACCTAGAACGCCTTACTAAGTTCGTCCTGTGGATAGCCAATTACTTAGACAATATTATTGTTTTCGGGAAAAAACGCACAGCCTCTGGCAGCAAAGTTAGACTTCTTATTTGGCGTGTTTCAGTAGGTGAATCTAAAGTTTAATAAGGATAAATACTCCTTTGTGCCACAAGCGGAATATCTGGGTCATATGTATAGTGTTTTGTGGCACAGTCCAATCATACTATGTTGGAACCATTCAGAAACTCTCAGTTCCCTATGATGCTAAACAATTAAAATCTGTGTTCAGCCAAATTAACTGTTTCAGAAAATTCATTCCTCAAGCACCAGGCATTGTGGAGCCATTATATCACTTCCACACTTAAGTATAAAGTGGAACTGGACTCCTGCATGCAGTAAAGCTTTCTGTGATCTTAAATAAGCTCTCCTCCTCTTGACACGTGCCATGGCCTACGATCTTTCCAAGCCCTTAATAGTAACAGCTGGTGCCCCAGACTACAGATTGGGAGCAGTCCATTCTCGTAAGGTCGATAGAACGGAAGACGCTACTGCATTTGTCTACAAGACGCTAAAGCAGGTGCAGCAAAACTACAGCCAGTTCGAGAACAAGGTTCTGGCTACCGCTTTCGCAGTTAACAAATTTCAGGAATAAGTGTACAGCAGGAACTTGCCACTTTCATCAGATCATAAGCCTCTTTTGCCGCTGTTCAAGGCCAATTCCAATATCCCAACCAGGAGAGTACCCTGCCTTCAGCATTGGGCACTGTTCCTCTCAGGATGACTAATATGACCCCCAGTACTGATCCACAGCACAACATGCCAATGCTGATGTTTTATCAATACTACCTCTTGGACAAGATCTTGGATATGTCTCAACACCCAAAGTCTGTTTTCACACTAACACTGAAGCAGTAGAGGTAGAAGTCAGCTTTCCATTGACTTCAGTAGTCATTGCCCACTGATTTTCTGACGACCCAGTCGCCTGGGAAGCAATGAAATTAGTGGACCAGACTTGGCAAGCAGCCCGCAAACTGGTTCAAAATGGTTCAAATGGCTCTGAGCACTATGGGACTTAACATCTGTGGTCATTAGTCCCCTAGAACTTAGAACTACTTAAACCTAACTAACCTAAAGACATCACACACATCCATGCCCGAGGCAGGATTCGAACCTGCGACCGGAGCGGTCACGCGGTTCCAGACTGAAGCGCCTAGACCGCACGGCCACACCGGCAGGCGCGCAAACTGGTATTATCGAAATTAACTATTAGTTGTGTTGTGACTTGGCAAGACAGCCAAGCCACTATGAGGTAGCCGAAAGGCACGCGTTTAAGCTCACGCAGGCTGGCGTGAGGTCTGGAACAGTTAAAGGAGTTGAGTCCAGTAAAAAAAGTACGTAGCTTCTGGAATACTTAACTTTAATCCATAATTGGTAAACATCGGTCTGACGGTACATGCATCACAAGATAAATAGCAAATGATAATGGCGCCTTGCTAGGTCGTAGCAAATGACGTAGCTGAAGGCTATGCTAACTATCGTCTCGGCAAATGAGAGCGTATTTTGTCAGTGAACCATCGCTAGCAAAGTTGGCTGTACAACTGGGGTCGAGTGCTAGGAAGTGTCTCTAGACCTGCCGTGTGGAGGCGCTCGGTCTGCAATCACTGACAGTGGCGACACGCGGGTCCGACGTATACTAACGGACCGCGGCCGATTTAAAGGCTACCACCTAGCAAGTGTGGTGTCTGGCGGTGACACCACAAGTTGTCATTGGCGTTCTCTTGCTTCAAGGAGACAATGGTCACATTCGAGTGGTTTTTGCACAAGCCCTTAGACAGCACGTCCTGAAGATCTTCCATGATGTAGTGGAACAATCCTCAGCAAACGGCTGTTTTATCATCACGTTTACTGGAGAAGAACTGACAACAATATTGCCCAAATGGAAGCATCATGTGCATCTTGTTAAAGCTAACAGCCAGCCCCAGGTTGTCTATATTTTCTCTGTGTGGATGCATCATCACCATGGTCCTACCTCCACGCTCTTGGCTAGTCATCGTTGTTGCAGGTAGACGTTTTCCAATATGTATTATAAATGACTTCGACATTATCAGCAAAAACAATTCAAGCACTTTTTACTGGCAACAATTTGTGATAGATAATAGTCCCCCAATTCACATCAGCAGAATTTGACACCTTTTGTTCAGATAAGGATATCACACTAGTTCATACAGCACTGTTCTCCTGCTTCTAATGGCCTCGCAGTAATGTTCGTCTCCACATTAAAAGTGCAACTTGCTTACAGTATGCTTGGCCTCCTACTGCTCCACCTCAAAAGACATCTGTAGTCCAGTCGGAAAACTGTATGGCAAGCCAAATCATTCACAAACCTCTGTTATTCATCTTATGGACCCCCACTACTCTTCTTGACATCCAAGTCGATACCAGTACTCTTACAGGATGTGGTCTGGGTCCTCATCTTCTCCAATGGCCGCCACCAATGGCCGCCGACTTGTGGATAGGGCTCCAGTCGAAGTACAATGCCAGGATGGCTCCAGACGCTGAAAACACATTAATCAGGTGTGCCTTTGCAGCACATCAACCTCCAAGTCCAGAAATCTTCCACAACTTTTTATTCTAGCGTCGGACGTCTTGACACCCTGGACCATTCATACCAACTTCCAAGTGCCACCATAGCTGGCCATGTAGCCTCCAGAAACCAAGGAGGCCAGCACTCCTGTGACTCTGCCACACACACCAATGGATGTCATCCAGTTTTGCCAATTGTGCAAGTCCCCAGGGGATAGATCATCACCTCCTGGGCTTCAAGAAGTGGCATAACCATAATGGGAGGGAGGGGATGGAAGGGATGCTATGTCAGGGTTCTTTGCCCTCTCATATAGCAACCAGTCTTACACGAAGCGTCCAATCGGTGGCCTACATAGCAAGCCACAAGGGCCACCTTAGCAGACAGATTAGATTAGATTAGATTAGATTAGATTAATACTAGTTCCATGGATCATGAATACGATATTTCGTAATGATGTGGAACGAGTCGAATTTTCCAATACATGACATACTTAGGTTAATTTAACATCATACTTAAGTTAATATAACAACTTTATTTTTTGTGTTTTTTTGTTTTCTTTATTTTTTATTTTTTTTATTTTTTTAATATTTTTGTTTTTTTTTTCTTTTTTTCTTAATTTATATCTAAAAATTCCTCTATGGAGTAGAAGGAGTTGTCATTCAGAAATTCTTTTAATTTCTTCTTAAATACTTGTTGGTTATCTGTCAGACTTTTGATACTATTTGGTAAGTGACCAAAGACTTTAGTGCCAGTATAATTCACCCCTTTCTGTGCCAAAGTTAGGTTTAATCTCGAATAGTGAAGATCGTCCTTTCTCCTAGTATTGTAGTTATGCACACTGCTATTACTTTTGAATTGGGTTTGGTTGTTAATAACAAATTTCATAAGAGAGTATATATACTGAGAAGCTACTGTGAATATCCCTAGATCCTTAAATAAATGTCTGCAGGATGATCTTGGGTGGACTTCAGCTATTATTCTGATTACACGCTTTTGTGCAATAAATACTTTATTCCTCAGTGATGAATTACCCCAAATATGATGCCATATGAAAGCAATGAGTGAAAATAGGCGTAGTAAGCTAATTTACTAAGATGTTTATCACCAAAATTTGAAATGACCCTTATTGCATAAGTAGCTGAACTCAAACGTTTCAGCAGATCATCAATGTGTTTCTTCCAATTTAATCTCTCATCAATGGACATACCTAAAAATTTGGAATATTCTACCTTAGCTATATGCTTCTGATTAAGGTCTATATTTATTAATGGCGTCATACCATTCACTGTACGGAACTGTATGTACTGTGTCTTATCAAAATTCAGTGAGAGTCCGTTTACAAGGAACCACTTAGTAATTTTCTGAAAGACAGTATTGACAATTTCATCAGTTAATTCTTGTTTCTCAGGTGTGATTACTATACTTGTATCATCAGCGAAGAGAACTAACTTTGCCTCTTCATGAATATAGAATGGCAAGTCATTAATATATAATAAGAACAACAAAGGACCCAAGACTGACCCTTGTGGAACCCCATTCTTGATAGTTCCCCAGTTTGAGGCATGTGCTGATCTTTGCATGTTACGAGAACTACTTATTTCAACTTTCTGCACTCTTCCAGTTAGGTATGACAACAGCCAGAAAGCTTCACATACCCACCTGCTGGCAGGCAGCATCAAGAGCGCCATGAGACGTTGTTGGCCTCATTGGCCTACTTGACTCCACGGGTCACATGGCTGAAAATAGAGCCGGCAATATCCTGGGACCTCCACAGTATTTATGCCAACAACTGAGCAGTGGCAGGGCAGTCCCGTTCCACCAAGCTGTCTGGGCCAAGTGCAGACCACAGTAGCGGCTCGTCAGTCAGAGTCTCGCTTAGAAACCATCAAGGCTCCAGTTCCTTGACGCCTCACTAACTACTGGAAGCTGCCGCTACATGGAGCGTCGAACCTCGCCTCTTCTCTGTGGACTTGGTGGACATTGGTATTGGGCTGTCGCGGTGCGATATGAATAAACATTTTGTTCATTTGATATTCAATGTGACCTTGAGCCAGTAAAGCCGATATTGTGGCTTTTGATAATAACCTGACCTAGTCACACACTATCATGTTTTTTTCAATGTAACTCTAACTCCAGGGAGACTTAATTTCATGTGTTTATCAATAAACTCGATATTCATTGTTTCCCTGGGCTTTGCTTCTAGGACCCATTCATTGGCGCAGAACATATCAACCACGATAAGATCAATTCAGAGACGAGAACTGCCTCAGCAGTCAACTGCTGCAGGCATCCTATCGACAACATGGTTCGCTGTCGACTATTTCGGAATGTAACAGTGGACAGGCGAGCCGTATTGCAGTAAACCGTTCGCCCGTTCAGTGCTGAAGAATAACTATCGATGAACAACCATATCACCCAAAACCACCTCCTCGCTACGAGGCATGGAAGTCATCACCTAAACGTTTACCTCCTCTCATCGCAAATCTAACGGCACAAGAACAATGCCACTGGTCGCTAGAAGTGAGGACAAGTCGTCAGGTATGGCAGGACGTGAGTACCTCTAAACTGTAATGTAGGAATATATATGGAGTAAATCGTCAGATGCGCAGGACGAAATTTTTGACACCAACGTACGTCAACTTCCAGAGCCACATGACTATGGAACGATGTATAGTTTGCCCGCGAGCACCCTGCAGAATTTAAGTATCATATAGACAGATCGCGATTAATGGTATCCTGTATTTTGCACAAGCTTTTCGTATTTGTGTTAATAGTTTGCACTCGATACCTGGAATGAACTTGGCTTGAAGCTTTGAAGAGATAAATGCCAGGGTATTTTGTTTGTTTGCAGCAAGTGTCACAACTCACGTGTCGTTATTTTTTGTTACAGGAAACGAAAGGCTAGCCAGCGCTGTTTTTTTGTGTTCGTGCTGCGCTTTGTCGTATTTCTGCGTTTGTTTCTATACATTATGCTGTGGCTGTATTTCGAAATTGCTTCCCAGTAATGCAGCAAACATCGATTTATCTCACCTTGAAATATATTTAGGAACATAATTTTTCTGTTTATACTTCGTGGTACAAATTTTTCTGTTTATACTTCCTGGTACAATCATCTTAATCTTCGTTCATCCTTAGGGAAACTAAAATATTAATCGTACGTAATAATTCACATCTGACAGGAATGTTATAACTACCTTAAATTAAGCACAGTGGCATGGAAAGGTGATTAAAACGAAGGAAATGACTCAGACTGTCATGTAATCTTATTTGCAGTTTACCATTGCTCAAAATGTGAATACATTCCACATACTGACTGCTGGTACGTTCTCAAACTACCGAATGTATCTACTACCGAATTTATCTCAAAAATACATGGCAATACATTTACATAGAGTAGCCCTACGATTTTATGTCCTCATTATACTGTATCTCGATAGTAATCAGCACATAAATCACCCTTTACTCATATGATAACTATAATTAGACACTTGTGGTAATTACCTGTGAAAAGTGACTTTTCTTCCTTTGACGAATATATTGCAACCATGGCGGCAACAGTTCTACACCATTACTGTTGCTAATAAATAAGTCTCTGGTAAGAGACAGGACTCGTAGATGGCTTACAAGTTTCTTCACCAGTATTATGCTATCAGGGAAAATTCCAAAAGCCTTCAAATAAATAAATAAATAAGTCTCTGGCAACAGAATAAGTACACGGAATGCTAAAATTTGTGCCTAAGTGCAAAATCCAAACAACAGGTTCATACGTGGGCCAAGTGATTATTTTCGTTTGATATTGGCCACACGCACGTTACATTACATGGTACACACTCCATAAGTGTTCCTACTCTATGTCGAAAACTAAAGATACGTAACAATTTAGAATAGATAAATAACTTTCGAAGCTGGTCACATTCTTTTCTGCTTGCTGATTCTCGCCTTTATAACATTCCGTGCATCTCTCTGATTTACTTTCCCCTTCACTTTAGTCAATTTTCTTAGTATTCTGAAAATGTTGGCGTGGACAAGACGTACTATTTCGATTTTACAAAGAGTCCTCTGTGACATTGGCCCCTTACCTAGCTTGCGCCGGCCGCCGTAAATAGTGAGTTGTTAGTCATATTATTACAGGAAAATTATCATATATACAAAACAAAGGCTGAAAAGAAACAATTACTAAATGAGCAAGTAAATATGACTAACAACTCACTGTTTACATTGATTGAGCATACAACAGTCAGAAATCCCAACAAATGATTACACATCTGATTCCTCTCATAAGTATATACAGGAAAATATAATAATAATTATTATTATATTTAAGAATAAATAAATGAATAAAAAATAGTAATAGAAACAAATAAATAAATTTTATTTTATTAAATAAAAAAATAAGAAATCTCTCTCCCTCTCTAATACACACACACACACACACACACACACACACACACACAAAAGCGTTCACAAAACAGTTGAATGCAGAAAACTGAGAATGTTGGTAACACTTGGAAAAACAAATGAATCTCTGTATTAAAAAGATGGCAGTTACAATGATGTGTAACGTAAACAGTAAACTGAAAGTGAACTGTAAGATGTCCACCTGGTTGCCAGATGAGAAAAAGCAGTTTGCTTAGATGCAGTGAATTAGAAGTTACCTGTAAGTACCTTTCCATTTCATAAAAAATGTTAAGGAACTGTTTTTAAATCTATAACCTAGATGTGAAACCATGACCTATGTGTAAAAAGGACAAACTATGTAATGTTTCAGGACACCCACTGAAGATGAATTTTTAAAAAGGTGAAACGCGTCTGGGTGCATAAATAAAAATAAAAATTTCGATGTGCAGCATGCAAAAAAGGCATTTTCTCTGAAACAACTGCAATTTGTGTTTCCATTGCTTTTCATTGTAGTGATGGATGATTTAATGACACAAATGGACGGAGAGACAGAAGTCAGCATGACAGCAGTGTTATTTGCTGATGATTTGGTGGTGTGGAGGAACAACGAGAAGGAAGTATAGAAGCAATTACATGTTTGGCAAGAAGCTGCGCAAGACTATGGCCTAAAATTTAATACAAATAAGTATGAGCTGGTGTTTACAACAAGAAAAAAATGAAAACCTGTAATAATCATGGTGCTGGGTGAGGGTAGTTGTTCACGGCGAAAACTGTAAACTATCTGGAGAACATAATACACGAACATGGAACAAATGGCAGACAGAACGAGCAAGGCAAGCTGAAATCTTTATGAGAACTACGAGAGGAATTATATGAAACAAAGAACTCCAAGGAAAGTAAGGAAGTGAAACATTAAACATATTATACACCAAATCTGTTGTACGCTGCAGAAACTTGAGGTAAGAAGGAAGCAAAGGAAAGTAAGGTGCGAGGAAGCGAAAGAGAGTTTTCGAGGAGCTTAATACACTCCTGGAAATTGAAATAAGAACACCGTGAATTCATTGTCCCAGGAAGGGGAAACTTTATTGACACATTCCTGGGGCAGATACATCACATGATCACACTGACAGAAGCACAGGCACATAGACACAGGCAACAGAGCATGCACAATGTCGGCACTAGTACAGTGTATATCCACCTTTCGCAGCAATGCAGGCTGCTATTCTCCCATGGAGACGATCGTAGAGATGCTGGATGTAGTCCTGTGGAACGGCTTGCCATGCCATTTCCACCTGGCGCCTCAGTTGGACCAGCGTTCGTGCTGGACGTGCAGACCGCGTGAGACGACGCTTCATCCAGTCCCAAACATGCTCAATGGGGAACAGATCCGGAGATCTTGCTGGCCAGGGTAGTTGACTTACACCTTCTAGAGCACGTTGGATGGCACGGGATACATGCGGACGTGCATTGTCCTGTTGGAACAGCAAGTTCCCTTGCCGGTCTAGGAATGGTAGAACGATGGGTTCGATGACGGTTTGGATGCACCGTGCACTATTCAGTGTCCCCTCGACGATCACCAGTGGTGTAAGGCCAGTGTAGGAGATCGCTCCCCACACCATGATGCCGGGTGTTGGCCCTGTGTGCCTCGGTCGTATGCAGTCCTGATTGTGGCGCTCACCTGCACGGCGCCAAACACGCATACGACCATCATTGGCACCAAGGCAGAAGCGACTCTCATCGCTGAAGACGACACGTCTCCATTCGTCCCTCCATTCACGCCTGTCGCGACACCACTGGAGGCGGGCTGCACGATGTTGGGGCGTGAGCGGAAGACGGCCTAACGGTGTGCGGGACCGTAGCCCAGCTTCATGGAGACGGTTGCGAATGGTCCTCGCCGATACCCCAGGAGCAACAGTGTCCCTAATTTGCTGGGAAGTGGCGGTGCGGTCCCCTACGGCACTGCGTAGGATCCTACGGTCTTGGCGTTCATCCGTGCGTCGCTGCGGTCCGGTCCCAGGTCGACGGGCACGTGCACCTTCCGCCGACCACTGGCGACAACATCGATGTACTGTGGAGACCTCACGCCCCACGTGTTGAGCAATTCGGCGGTACGTCCACCCGGCCCCCCGCATGCCCACTATACGCCCTCGCTCAAAGTCCGTCAACTGCACATACGGTTCACGTCCACGCTGTCGCGGCATGCTACCAGTGTTAAAGACTGCGATGGAGCTCCGTATGCCACGGCAAACTGGCTGACACTGACGGCGGCGGTGCACAAATGCTGCGCAGCTAGCGCCATTCGACGGCCAACACCGCGGTTCCTGGTGTGTCCGCTGTGCCGTGCGTGTGATCATTGCTTGTACAGCCCTCTCGCAGTGTCCGGAGCAAGTATGGTGGGTCTGACACACCGGTGTCAATGTGTTCTTTTTTCCATTTCCAGGAGTGTAGATATAACAAATATGAATAGATGAGAAATGGAAGTGTTAGGGAAATTACACATGCCGAGACCCTACACCAGATGACTCAGGAAAAGATATTAAAACGGTGTAGACATATGAAGAGAATGGATGAGAATAGGATGTGTAGGAAGACGCAGGACGTGAAAATGGGGGACAAGAGACCATAGGGGAGGGCAAGGGACAAGTATCTTAAAGGAGTGAAGAAATCATCAGGAAGTAAGAAGACTGGCCCAGAGTAGCGACAGAGAGGCGGAGGGAACACCAGAGAGAATCCTGTTCCAGACCCTAGCAATGGCGAGAAACTGAAATACATAGTGGTGATGATTGAAGAGGTAACGACCCTAGCACAGTGAATTGAAACTTAACAACCACTAATGCGTGGTACTTACTGGAATTAAGGAAAACCTGGAAGGGAGGACCCACCAATATAACTTCCTTTTCACACAATCTGTTTATTTAACAATATATAACCATGATTTTTTTTACAATATGAACAAATGTGCAAAATTCTTTTGACCTAAACCTTAAGATGAATAAGCTTTTGCAAAAGAAATCAAAACTGCAAACAATATGACAATGGTTACAAGACGGCCGGTCCTGCAGCCCGCCCGTTATCGGGTGAAACAGCGTTGTTTACTACCGCGCTGGACACAGTCTCTCTTATTAAATGCCGTAAGTCAAGGGCGCCACGGCTCTACCACCAACACGTCGAACTATTGCGCGTGTTCCGAATAGACTTGAAACAGGCGGTATTGACCAAGACGTGCATAAGCAACTCCTGAGCGCCACGCTGAAGTTCAAAACTGAACTACGACTATTTTGATCGAAAGTTTCTATACTGTAAGTGATTTGAAGACATGCTTCGCTAGAATGAGGAGGCTCATGTGAAACTAGACGGTATTATCCGAAGGCTGTCCGTTTTCACTTAGCATGGGAAATAGTTTGTGTATTGGGCGGAGGGGGAGGAAAGGGTTCAAAATGGCTCTGAGCAATATGGGACTTAACTGCTGTGGTCATCAGTGTGGTGTCACGGCCAGACACCACACTTGCTAGGTGGTAGCCTTTAAATCGGCCGCGGTCCGTTAGTATACGTCGGACCCGCGTGTCGCCACTATCAGTGATTGCAGACCGAGCGCCGCCACACGGCAGGTCTAGAGAGACTTCCTAGCAGTAGCCCCAGTTGTACAACCGACTTTGCTAGCGATGGTTCAATGACAAAATACGTTCTCATTTGCCGAGACGGTAGTTAGCATAGCCTTCAGCTACGTCATTTGCTACGACCTAGCAAGGCGCCATTATCAGTTGCTATTGATATTGTAAAGAATGTACAGACAAGAGCTACGTTCAACATTGATGGATTAAAGTTAAGTATTCCACCAAGTACCACCTTTTTTCTGAAGTCTGAATTCCTTGTCCTGTTCCAGACCTCACGCCAGCCTGCATGAGCTTAAACGCGTGCCTTTCGGCATCCTCCAAACTGCGTGGGTTGGCTCCTGCCAATCCACAACAATCAGTCCCCTAGAACTTAGAACTACTTAAACCTAACTAACCTAAAGACATCACACACATCCGTGCCCGAGGCAGGGTTCGAACCTGCGACCGTAGCGGTCGTGCGGTTCCAGACTGTAGCGCCTAGAACCGCTCGGCCACCCCGGCCGGCGGGGAGGAAAGGGATTAGCTGCTAAAATGATGCACGTGTGTAGAGGTACGGTATCGAGAAACTCGCATTACCTCTACTTCACCTACAGTAGTCGTTGAAAAGGAGTACTGAGATTGAAAATTCCTTCAAATGTGAAATTCGTTTTGTAACAAGATTTTTGGTGGCAAAAAAATATCAAAGTCTATGATATTCACGGAAATTTGGGCTGTATACGGACCAAATGGGATGAGTCAAATGGCTGTGCATCAATGGCGTCGTTTATTTAAGAGTGGAAGGACTAATGTCCATGGTGCTCCATCAGACACCACTGAAGAGACGTCAGATTAGTAAGCGTGTCATGATCAACCGTATACAATAATAAACCCCATTTTTGTTCCAAAACACGCTCTACCAAAAAAACTGGATTTACACCTCGTGCTGATGTTGATGTTCAGGTAAATTTAGCTCGTTTTTAATCGCCAACTGATTTTCTAGAGATAAGTTTGAATGACTGGACTGCTTTACGAGACTTCTGCCACTATCACTCATTCCTGCTATGTCAGGCTGAGTTTCAGTGACTCAGTTTCAACCCTCTGAAGCGTTTAACATGTTTTACCACGTTAGTTCCACTGTCATAAATGAGTAAATGTATTGTACTTTGGTCAATAGCCTAGCGATTTGCGATACTATTAAAATCCCTTGCTCTTGGGTTGGTGGATTAAGTTCGTAGCGTTTTTCTGTATGTTTAATAACCACAACAGATATACAAAACAGACACTTTAGTCATCAATAATATATTCTTCTTCATTATTTACAACAGTCTGCCGACGCTGGGGTAAATTTCCGATTCCGCGACTGTAGAAATCACGTGGTTTTGAGGCGAAGAACTCGTCGAACCATGTTCGGAGTGCATTTTCATCCGGCAAGGAAGTTCGATAGAGAGTGGAAAAGACGAAAATCTGAGGGCGCAAGATCAGGTGAATACGGAGGGTGCGGAATGAATTCCCAACCCAACTCCTTTATAGTGTTTTTTTTTAGTCTAACAGAATGCGGGTGGGCGTTATAATGGGACAGCGTTACTTCAAGCAGTCTTCCTGTTTGTTGTTCTTGGATTACGTCTACAAGACGTGTTAGTTGTTGGCAATAAATATCAGCAGTGATGTTTACACCTCTTGGGAGCATTCTTAGTACACCACACCGTCGGTGTTCCACCAGATGCATAGCATTATCTTTTGTGGATGCGCGCAGGCCTTTGTACAAAGAGCTGCTGCTCTGTTTTGGCTCATCCATTTCTTTCTTTTCCAGATGTTAGCATAAAGGCACCATTTCTCGTCGCCAGTAACGATGCAGTATAAGAATGCTCGGTGTTGTTCAAAAGCCAAGTTATCACGAGCAAGAAGAGGAGCACGTGTGGCCACCTGCTGATTTTTGTGATCTTGGCTTGGAGCATGCGGTAACCAAACTAAACTGAACTGCCCCTGAACATTCCATGAAGTCCCAACGGTACCGACCGGCCGCCGTGTCATCCTCAGCTCCACAGGCGTCACTGGATGCGGATATGGAGGGCCATGTGGTCATCGCACCGCTCTCCCGGCCGTATGTCAATTTAAGAGACGCGGTAACCTTTATCTGATTTTGGAATCTTCCCCATTGCATGCAAATGTCGCACGATTGTGAAGTGATCACAGTTGACCACATTTGACAGTCCTCGAGTGCAATGACGAGAATCATTGTGAATTAATGTGTTTAAAAGATCTTCATGAATCCCCGAAGATCTTCCTGAACGCGGAGAGTCACTAATGTCTTCCTTAAAACGAGAAAACTATTTTCTTGCCGTGCTCTATCCAGTGCTCTATCACATGGTACCTCCGCTGCTGTCATCTCTCTACTGAACTCAAACAGAAGACTATGGTTGATAGGTTGCGATTTATTCACTTGGCACTCCACTATCTAGCATCCACAGCTCCACTCGCTATCTCCAAATGACAAAATGACAGTATTTAAACTAAAATAGCAACAGTGAACTATAAATAAGAAAACCCATAATCGATACAGAAACCTACATCAAACCGGAATAACAACATGCGAAACAAAAACGCTACGAACTTATGCACCAACCTAATGTATTTTCCCCAGTGTGACAGCCTAGAAAAGGCTTCATAGTAAGAACTCCGTGTTGAAGCAGGAATTCAGAAGACAACCAATGAGTTGTGAAACTCAGTTAACTGCAAATTGTTGTGCAAACATGTCTACATTTCAGAAAGTACAGAAATTGTAAGAGCACATACATGTTTCTTTTGATGTTTTCATAAATTCCGTTGTAGATGTAAGAATATTTTTTTGGGAATGTGTATATAGCTTCGCATTCTATTGCAGAGTAAAGCTTGTTCCAGGGTCTTGCAAATTCAGACCTTTCTACAACGGATAATGGCTCGTTGTCTAGTGCAATCATTTCTGCTTTTAAATAATGGCCGGCCGGAGTGGCCGAGCGGTTCTAGGCGCTACAGTCTAGAACCGTGCGACCGCTACGGTCGCATGTTCGAATCCTGCCTCGGGCATGAATGTGTGTGATGTCCTTAGGTTAGTTAGGTTTAAGTAGTTCTAAGTTCTAGGGGACTGATAATCTCAGAAGTTAAGTCCCATTGTGCTCAGACCCATTTTTTTAAATAATGACATTTCTGGCTTTTGCGTTGTCTACGTCCCAAAGTAATTTCCTTGCAAACGATTATAACGTAGTCAGTTGCTTTTCTGTCGATGTTGATGACAATCTTGTGTCGGGGATGGCTGAAGATGGTGTAGGCTCGGCAGCCGCTGTACCTTTATTCACTGAATAGAATTTATCTGGATGTTTCGTTTTCAAATAATTTTTCATAGCTGAAGTACTTGTTAGACAAAAAAAATATTTCGTTGGCTGTAAGACACGTTGGATATTTTTTGTTTATTTAAATGGTTTTTTGCAACTACATTTCACAAAAATCATCTGCGCATCTGAAACAAGGTTAATTAAACATTGCAGTCAGTATACAGGTACCTACTTAACGATATTGATCATCATATCTAAGGACGAACATCTTGTTGATCCGTGTAATAAAATAATTCAAAACAAAAGAATAAAAGACAAGCAAAGGCTTTGGTACACATCTGCTTAGTTTCTTCCTCCTCCATGGTAAATTCGAACTCGGCACAACAAACAAACGGCACACTTGTTATTGCCACTGTTTATGATGTTAATATTTCCAAATGATATTTTCCGTAATTTATCTCGCAAATAATCAAATTATTTCCGGTAGTAACCTAAAGTAACAAGTGAAAGTGATCGCGATCCTCAACAAATCAAATAATCAAGTCAGTCAATCAATACATCATTTGCTCGCTTCGTTCATGATCGGTGATGAACGACTTTACCCAAAGCCGCCCTATCATCTGCGCGTCACCTCTAA
Source organism: Schistocerca americana (assembly GCF_021461395.2). NCBI lineage: Eukaryota > Metazoa > Arthropoda > Insecta > Orthoptera > Acrididae > Schistocerca > Schistocerca americana. The sequence goes on along the minus strand of NC_060119.1, from coordinate 172,599,426 downwards.
GGGATCGGTCAGACGTATACGTTACGACATGCTCCGAGGCAATGTTCGGCCGCCAGATATCCATCTATCCCGGTACCCGGGATTTGACCAAACAGGTATTCACTTTCCATTTTGTGTCATGTAGGCAGCAAAGAACTGGTAACTGAACTGAACGAAAAATTACAGAAAACTGGCGTTTCACGAAGTCTCTACTCTCAGACAACATTCTGAACATTACTCGGAGTGTTTTGCATGCGATGGTGACTAAGCAGTTAGGGTATCACAAGTTCTGTCCTCACGGGAATCGTAGAACTTCTTCCCGAGAACCACAAAACTTGATGAATGACTACTTCTAAGAACTTTCTTGTCTCTGCGGTGTGGAAGGAGAGGGTCCACTGAACAGAATCGTGATCGCTGAGGAGATATGAGTTTTCTTTGCCAACGTGGGGAAGAAATAGCAGTTAACTGGCTAAGCGCATACTGCTCGTCCAACAAACTAAAAGAAGGAAAGCTAACTTTCTCAGTCGGAAAGATTAAGACTACCATTTTTTGGGATGCTAAAGGAATCTTGCTTGTGGATTTTATCGAACGTGGAAAAACTATAAAGTTCGAAATCTGCTGTGAAATATTAAGAGCACTACATGAGCCATAAAAAAAAGACGCAGTCTGTTGGCTATTGGGATCGTGTTTTTTGCACGAAAGTGCTCGGCCATACTCGTCAAAAGACTATTGCATCAGTTTCAACGGGAAGTTTCTATGCTGCAGCCCAGACTGGCTCCATGTACATGAGAAAGAGGCTTGACCTGACGCCGACGAAGAACTTCAAACTGCTGTCGATAACTGTTTAAGATCTCAAGCGGAATTTTATGTAAGGGAATTTTGTCAACTGTTGAGAGGTATGATAAATGCTTGAATCTGATTGCTAATTATGTATGGTGTAATTTTAATACTTTTGCCAATAAATTCACTTTAACCGCACCATTACTTCATTTATTACCTAATGGAGGTTACTTTCTGGATATCCCTCGTGACATCACAATTTTGCCTAGTGTTCTCTTATAAAGTCAGACGTGAAAATGAGCGACGGATATATCACTTGTTACGGGGCTAGTCGCCCCTAGCTACAGAGTTGCGTTAGCAGGAAGCTGCGGTGTGGGTGCTCTAGAGCAGAGAGTGTGAAATCAAGAATGCTTAGTCATCAGGAACATTTTTTGTTACTTGATGTGTTCCATAAGTAGTCCGATAGTAACGGCCCAGTGCCAATCGTGACTAGTGGACAGCAAGTATCCCCCAATGGTATGCTTAGATAGCGGCAGTTGATGGCGGGTAGCGACCAGTGCAAACCACCTTGTCAGTTTGGTGACGTATGGCCAAACCAGGCGAAGGGCAGACACCACCGACGCTCTGTGACAGTAACAGACAGTGTGCTGGCTCAAGATCGAACGCAGGACCCTCGGAGCCGACTCGAGCATCAGGTGATGGCATTCAACGGGCTACATTGTCTTGAGAGGTTCATTACATAGCCTGGAACCATGAAGGCTAGCTGACGGCTCCTAGATCAGTGGCTTCGCCTTGTAGGTGCCTCTGTGCTATGAGGCTTGAGTAGCTTAGCTGTACATTCTACTGACGGGTGGAGCTGAGACTGCGCCGCTCGAATGGATGACTTTGAAAAAATCATGTTACCAGTTCTGCTGGGAGCGTTTGTACTCCGTTTGACCTCGTAGTTGGCTGTAGAAATGTCACATTGTGCTTACACCATGCAGCAACCGCATCAACTACTGATGGCAGAACACCACATTGCAGGGTGCTGAGTCAACGTTATTGCAGCACCCACCTGCAGGGCTATAAGTATGTCGGTGGCTGGGCAGAGTAATACCTGGCTGGCTGAGAATGTCTGCCTGAAGTTAGGCCTCAACACGGTGTGGACTGTCATCATACTATTTGATTGACCTATTATTGTTTGACGTGATATCTTTATATGCTTCAGTCAACGATTTCCTCAGCCATTTGAGAGCTGTTTAGACATTACAGATTTTATCTATAGCAATATGGTTCTCAGTGTCGACACCGTTGAGTTATCAAGGGTTATATTTGGATGACCCTCTATGTTGACGATGGATAAGTCTATGACATATCACAGTCTACAGCTGACTTCGACTTTGAAGATTATCAGCCAAAAACAGTTACACTGAAGGCTGTTGATAGGGAATCGAAGCTTCGAGTACAACCATGATAATGGACATCTTGACTAACATAGTTATCACACAGTTTGATTGGGTCGTTATAGCTTGGCATGATATCCTGGTATGCTTCAGTCAACGTTGTCAACGTTTTTCTCTCTCAATTGGGAGCTGTTTTGACATAGGGTTGCCACATCTGGCTGGGACCTCGTTGGGGCATTCTGAGATGGGGTGTAGAAATGAAGTAAAAATTTAGTTCATATAACTACTTTTTATTTTGAACACTATTACACTGAACTTGTTGCGGCAGAAATAATTGGTACACCATATTTTTCGGAAGATTTCACCACTTTCAGCGAATCTTTTTTCCCTGTTACGTATTTATAAAACTCCATGCAAGTTAGCTTTAACTAAACCGGCACTGTGAGACTGCTTCCACAATTCCTGGCAGCAATCGATTTTTTTCATCAGTCCACTGGGCCGATATCAGCGAAAATATGCTTTCCAAAGCGGCATTGTGTACGACAATAGAAAACAAATACTCGCATAATTGTAGCAGTTAGCATCTGCTTCCAGGATTTTCAGTTTCCTTAAGAAACTGAATCCACCTTTCTTCCATGGAGTGTATAGACTTCCATTCTTCCGAGTCACACATGGGTTCTAAAAAGATCTTCAGATACAAATACTCCTGAAAACAGTTGTTGTTTGAAATCTTCACACAATTTTTAGTCTGGTATAAAATAGTGTTTTCAATCATTACCCACTCTGGGGTTTGAGATAGCGTCATCCAATCAATTACTTAGTATTTATTAGAAGAAACAGCCCAAATCAAGTGCTATGGTATAGAAAACCAATGTCTCTTCCTCAAATTTCGAAATCAGATTAATTATTTCTTGGTTAGGGTTCTCATTCTCCAATTTGTTCAAATTCACCTTGGTTTGCATGCCAATAAAACCGGCGTTCTTCCTTTCATTCAGACATCTTTGAGTGTCGTTTAATATACTTCTTATTTCAAGGGTTGAGATTTTATTTTTCTCCACGCTTTCTATATTTTTTCAAACAGAGCCATGTTTGATAGCAACAACATGAGGTAAATTTCTCTGACCGGGCTACTGAAAAAATCTGAAATTAATTTAGGTGACGTGTCTTCGGCGTCAAAAAATTGTTTTAATGGAATCCAAAGCTTAAGAATTTTCCCTTCTGCAGGCATTAACGACAGCCATCTTGCTTTAGTGTGAAATAGAGGAATCTGGTAACTGACATCAACGTATTAGCAGATCTCTTCCAGCTTCTCTGTCCTTACCACGCATCCTGAAAAATAATTGAAAATTTTCATTACGATTATTTCAGTGTCGACTGTTAAGACTTTAGCAGCGCTTGATGTAGTATTGTGGAGAATATGGGCAGGGCAACCAAGTCCTTCCGTGTTTTCCCTAGTTCTTGTTTAATTTAGTGAAACACATTCCACTGATCGCGTCGCTGAAGCCCTCCGAAGTTGACATTGGTATTATCTCCACAAAAAGCGATTAATTTATCTGATGGAATTTGCAGTTGTCCTAATGTGTCTAGATGAAACTTTACAATTGTTTTCGGTGTTTCTTTATTTAGTGAATCGAACTTCAACAGCTCCTGTTGGGTCCCGTCAGTTTCAGTGAGGTATTGAACAACTAAAGGAAACATCTATTCAGCCTTGTGCTTTGATGCGTCGCTGTCTACAGCGTAAAATGAATCTTCTTGCAATTGTTTTGTAATTTCTGACACGGAGCGCGATGCTAGAATATTTTTAACGATCGCTGTAGCTTTGGTCCTGGTTGAAGACTGCTTTGCGGCGACTATGGGGCCAGGATACATTGCGGCATTCACTTTTGCCGTACAGTAAAGAGGACTGATAATGCTTGACAGTTTTATAAACTGTTGTTAGTTCTACAGCAGCAACGAGCAATTCGTCCAAGATATTTTCTTTAATCATGGATGTAGATACACGCTTTGGCGTTGATGCTACCGCGAATCTGTTTGTATCATTCTTCGTAGAAATACGATGCCTCACGTCTGCCTTACCTTCGTGAGTTATTTAGATGAAACAGCTACAAATCTCGCAAAACGCTTTCTAATCCGTACGTAATTTCTTGACAACAGAATACTCTTGTGTGTGCTATCCGAAAAGTGACACTTTCTCTTTTTATCGTTAGGCATTTTCGTAAGCTACATAAGTTTATTAAACGATAGACAGTCGATAATAACACTTTAGTCATCGAAGTGCACGTCACTATACACTTCACGCACCATATACGCGCAGTATGTACTTCAGACATTACTAACTTGCACCTTTAGAAAGAATTGTCTTATCAGATCGTTAACCCCCCCCCCCCCCCCCCCACACACACACACACCACCCCGTGCGTGCGTGTCGAGGGGGTGGGGGGTGGGGGAACTTTGAAATTTTTAGTGGGAATGCCCGTTTTTTTAATTGCAGATTACGATTCTACGGCAAAATCTACGTCCGTTTTGTCTGAAGCATTTTCCTCGCTTCGCCATAGCTAGCCCTGTAATCGAGAAACAGAAGTGGATACACATTCGTAATTTCGATATGCTACTCAATAGCCCATAAATATCCAATGGCATGAAGGACCCCACCTCCATACTTCGTGGGTAGGACAGGTCAGTATTTCATAATTTCTAATTGGAAACCCCATTTGCAACGTTGTATTCCTCTGACACACTGAACAGCAGACTACTCGAAGCGCCACTGCGGCAGTACGACGTACAGGCAGTTCACTGTTACCGCTTACCGGAGCTCACGTATCGTGCAGAAGTAGAACAGATGCGGCTCTAAACGTTACAGTACTTGCGCAGTGTTTATTACCTGCACACCTATCTATCATTTGGAGAACAGACGTGCAAGTGCACGATGAATGTTCCAACCACAGAACAAAAAATAGAAATGATCTTCGTTTATGGAGAATGCAGGAAAAATGCTGAGGGTGCTGTTGCCTAGTTTGCCGAGCGTTTTCCAGCGAAAGCTTGCTCTCGATCGTTCTTTTACAAGGTTGTGAGTGTCTTATGGCAGAGTACAGCCTGACAAAAGGAAACGAAGCAAAACTGTTACTTGAGAAGCTAATGAGATAGCTGTACTAGCGGCAGTCACCACAAGCCACGGATAAGCACCCGGGAATTACACCGCGATTTCGGTATTTCCGTAGGTAGCACTGTCACTTAAATATCATCCACATCCCGCCCTTGTCACAGCATCAAGTACTTCATGATGCCGATTTCCATAAACGGGCAGTCTTTCGTGAATGGGCACGTCAACAAATGCAAACGACCCCCACGTTCTTTGCCGAGGTACTATTTTCCGATGAGTCCACATTCGCAAACCATGGTAGCGTTAACCGGAACAACATACATTACTGGAGTGTAGACATCCGCACGGCAAGTTGATCATCAGCATCCTTGAGCGGTTAACGCGTGGCGTGGCATCATGGGGTACAAACATATTGGTCCGAATTTTATCGACGGCACGTGAAATGGTCACAAATACCGATCGTTTTTGGAACAGGAACTACCGGCACTATTGCAGGATGTTGCCCTGTACGTTTGACAACGTATGTGGTTTCAGCATAACAGTTGCTCAGCGCAATACGCAATTGAAGCACGTGTTTAGTTCAAGACAGATTTCGGAACATACTTTATTGCTGATTTACTTGGAAACGTTTATTGGCGGACTTGGATTAATCTTGTGCGCTGATAAACTGCTAAATCAGTCTAAATAAGGGTCGCCAATCACGCATTGACCCGCAACGCAGGGTTAAACTCACTACTCCAAAGCCAATACTTAATAGCTATATCTATCTAACCATTTTCAGAAAACTACAGACACGAACACTGGACTGTAAAGTGCACAATAGACATCAGAAATGGAGCGAGTCCGCGTCTAATGTTGTGGACAGCATGTTTTGCAAATACAGGCGCTGCTGTTACATCAGCACCATAGCGCCTTCTTTCCCGGCGCAGTTCCGCGAGTGACAAGTCTGCGAACTGCGGCGCTGCGGTCGCTTCATGCTCGTCGACTCGTTCTGTCTCACTGAAGCGTGCAGGCGCAAACGGTAAGTTATAACTCAGTACGGAAGTTGAGTACGCGAGGTTGCTGTTGTAGAGTAGCATTAACAAGACGAAACGACTGACTGTCTGGATCAGATAGCATGTAATGAAGCTGTGTTTTGTGAGACTGTGGAGAGCGTAAGACAAATGATAAAGTATACAGGGTGTTACAAAAAGGTACGGCCAAACTTTCAGGAAACATTCCTCACACACAAAGAAAGAAAATATGTTATGTGGATATGTGTCCAGAAACGCTTATTTCCATGTTAGAGCTCATTTTATTACTTCTCTTCAAATCACATTAATCAGGGAATGGAAACACCCAGCAACAGAACGTACCAGCGTGACTTCAAACACTTTGTTACAGGAAATGTTCAAAATGTCCTCCGTTAGCGAGGATACATGCATCCACCCTCCGTCGCATGGAATCCCTGATGAGCTGATGCAGCCCTGGAGAATGGCGTATTGTATGACAGTCGTCCACAATACGAGCACGAAGAGTCTCTACATTTGGTACCGGGGTTGCGTAGACAAGAGCTTTCAAATGCACCCATAAATGAAAGTCAAGAGCGTTGAGGTCAGGAGAGCGTGGAGGTCATGGAATTGGTCCGCCTCTACCAATCCATCGATCACTGAATCTGTTGTTGAGAAGCGTACGAACACTTCGACTGAAATGTGCAGGAGCTCCATCGTGCATGAACCACATGTTGTGTCGTACTTGTACAGGCGCCGGCCGAAGTGGCCGTGCGGTTAAAGGCGCTGCAGTCTGAAACCGCGAGACCTCTACGGTCGCAGGTTCGAATCCTGCCTCGGGCATGGATGTTTGTGATGTCCTTAGGTTAGTTAGGTTTAACTAATTCTACGTTCTAGGGGACTAATGACCTCAGCAGTTGAGTCCCATAGTGCTCAGAGCCATTTTGAACTTGTAAAGGCACGTGTTCTAGCAGCACAGGTAGAGTATCCCGTATGAAATCATGATAACGTGCTCCATTGAGCGTAGGTGGAAGAACATGGGGCCCAATCAAGACATCACCAACAATGCCTGCCCAAACGTTCACAGAAAATCTGTGTTGATGACGTGATTGCACAATTGCGTGCGAATTCTCGTCAGCCCACACATGTTGATTGTGAAAATTTACAATTTGATCACGTTGGAATGAAGCCTCATCCGTAAAGAGAACATTTGCACTGAAATGAGGATTGACACAATGTTGGATGAACCATTCGCAGAAGTGTACCCGTGGAGGCCAATCAGCTGCTGATAGTGCCTGCACACGCTGTACATGGTACGGAAACAACTGGTTCTCCCGTAGCACTCTCCATACAGTGACGTGGTCAACGTTACCTCGTACAGCAGCAACTTCTCTGACGCTGACATCAGGGTTATCGTCAACTGCACGAAGAATTGCCTCGTCCATTGCAGGTGTCCTCGTCGTTCTAGGTCTTCCCCAGTCGTGAGTCATAGGCTGGAATGTTCCGTGCTCCCTAAGACGCCGATCAATTGCTTCGAACGTCTTCCTGTCGGGACACCTTCGTTCTGGAAATCTGTCTCGATACTAACGTACCGTGCCACGGCTATTGCCCCGTGCTAATCCATATATCAAATGGGCATCTGCCAACTCCGCATTTGTAAACATTTCACCGACTGCAAAACCACGTTCGTGATGAACACTAACCTGTTGATGCTACGTACTGATGTGCTTGATGCTAGTACTGTAGAGCAATGAGTCGCATGTCAACACAATCACCGAAGTCAACATTACCTTCCTTCAATTGGGCCAACTGGCGGTGAATCGAGGAAGTACAGTACATACTGACGAAACTAAAATGAGCTCTGACATGGAAATTAAGCGTTTCCGGACACATGTCCACATAACATCTTTTCTTTATTTGTGTGTGAGGAATGTTTCCTGAAAGTTTGGCCGTGCCTTTTGGTAACACCCTGTATATGTTACAGTCAAAACTCGTTTTTAGTTAGAACGCGTTTTTACTAGTTAAAACTAGTTTATACAGAGCCACTTCGTCAAAACGCGTTTTGCCTAGTTAAAACTAGTTTTAACTGACTTTCGCTTTTGACCAGCAGTAAATTCTACTTGTAACTAAGACTATCAGTATCAATTAGTTTCAACTAGTAAGAACGCGTTCTAACTAAACTAGACAGGACTAGTTTTCACTAAATTTATTTAGGAGCAGATTTTAAAATTACGAGCAATTACGTGTTGATTGAAATAAAAAACAGCATTTTTTTATTGTGCAATGCAATATTTATTGAGGATATTGATCATACATCTAAGTCATTAATATTAACTACAGCAATACAAAAATAAGCATACACTGAAGAAACATATTAAGGAACATTACAGAGCCATATTAACAGTATTAGTTACGAAAGTGGAAACAAAATAATCATACAGTAAAAGTATATTAATTACTCATACATTTGACAAAAGTTGCCAAGTCTTAATAAAAGAGAAACGTACCAAAAAAATTTAACAATGAAATTTTGATTATTTGTTATTGCAAGGCAAACTGTCGTGACATTTTGAGTTACAAAGGTTTCCTTATTTCCTACAAAAGCACCTTTTTGAATTACATGCCTTCTTGCAATCACAGCGAACAAATCCTTGTCCTGATCCTAAGGCTGCCATCGTGGCAGCAGTTCTTAATGATACCTTTGTCTCTGGCATGTCTTCCAGCAGCAAGAATTTCTCTTTGGACACGTTGAACTCGGATGTGGAACTTTTAATTGGCTTGTTTGAAAGACGATTAGGTACTTAATACATATTATAAAATATATTACAATGTGAGTATTAAAATTTAAAATGTTAATTAATTATTTGAATAGTTAGCAACATTTCAAGAGCACTAAATCAATGAAGCAATGAATATGTCTGACATTTGTCCTTAATTATTGAAATCTATTCAGAAATACATACCTGCAATACAAGTATCCCATATTTCGTTCCAATCTTGTGCAAGCCTTGTTCATCTTTCTGAAGAACAACTCCAATAACATTGGGTAGATCTGCTTTTGCTCTGTCGATAACAGGAACCGGTATAGGAATATTGTCACTGATTTCTACAGTGGCGTGTATTGAATCTGAAGCCATGTTCATTCTTTCGGCCTGTTTCGTCAACAAACAACTTACAAAGATGTAAATATAAACTGTGATTTGTAATGTAAATGTTACAGTCAAAACCCGTTTTTAGTTGGAACGCGTTCTTACTAGTTGATACCGATAGCCTTAGTTACAACTAGAATTTACTGCTGGTCAAAAGAGAAAGTCAGTTAAAACTAGTTTTAACTAGGCAAAACACCTTATGACGAAGTGGCTCAGTAAAAACCAGTTTTAACTAGTAAGTATGCGTTTTAACTAAAAACGGGTTTTCACTGTAACATATACAATTGCAAATGTCCGCCATTAGAGAAGGAGTGATGTCTGAAATAACTCCCATGCTACAACACACGCTTCAGACGAAAAACCTTCAAATTTCGTCCAAAATACCAAATGGTTGTATTCTTGTTCATACCACGTCCAGTATCAGAAAATATCACTGCCCTGTCAAACGAAAACTGAGCATAACCAGCGTCAGTGTTATGTCCCTGTGTGAGCTAACATTCCAAAGATGTTCGGGCTCACACGCGGTTCCTCTTCCTCAAAATGTCTTGGCTCAAACTCGTTTATGGGTTGAACTGCACGTGTCGCATTACATGCCCTAAATTAGACACTTGTGAACCTTTGGTTAAATTGACTGGATGATGGCAAGTTTGCGAGATTACATGAACTATACAATATTAATATAACATATAACAACAGTAATAATGGTATCAGGAGGTAAATTAACTACTCATAAATGATGAAGACCACACAGTTGCGAAATGGTTATGTTTGTTCAGAAAGCAAACTAATAGCGAAAGTAGTCGTATTTAGAATTACTGTTACATTCTAGCGCATATCCATTTGACACAGTTCGATCATTCACAATCTCATCGTGAATTAACAGTCCAGCACTCCACCTCGTTAACTACGCAAAAAGAAGAGTTCACACCAGGCGCGCGGCTGCTCATCGCTCAAAGACTAAGTCTCGCGATACCACACAATACGAAATTTTCTAAGTCGCTTCACTTTCTAGCTACCTAAGACCGACCGTCCGCTTTCACGTGTCCTCCAGCACTGTTCCTCAGGTGTCTCCAGGCGAACTGACCGTTTTCGCCTCTCCATCCGAACTGCCCCCTTTGGTGTCTCGACCAGAACTGCCCTCTGCCCGTCTCCGACCGCGTTTCCCGCGCGGCGAACATCTTCGCTCAACTGACTAGCGCAGTTCCCTTTCCTGAAGCTGTCCATCTGATTGGCTACAGCTTATTCTGCATTACTTCACATTTTAACGTATTTAAATAGTCAAAACTTGACCAGTTTCACTTTCTAAATAAAGTAACAATAATATCAACTACATAATAAACGTTAAATTCTTTACATAAAACCAGTATTATTTCCTTCTTAATTTTGTCACCGCCTGTAGCCTTGCACCAATGTGCTCTCTGATAAATAAATGTAGAACAAAAGTAACTATTATGCACTAAAATTTACAACAAATATTCTATTACCTAATGGTTCAATAAGGTATCATGCCGTCATCGTTCAGTGTGTTTTGTGTGGAGGAAATGATGATCCGATGCTTAACTGAAAATACTGATAATTTAGATTTACTATGTCTTTTAAACAAATAAAGTTACAGAGTTGATATTTACAACGTTTGTCATTTTAATGATGCGCTTCTATATGAAATGCCGATCGTTAAGATCGACCAAAGCCTTCAGATTTTAACATTCAGGTCTTTGTTACAAAACTTGTTAATTTCACTTTAACAGTAAATCCTAAACTATTATACACTCCTGGAAATGGAAAAAAGAACACATTGACTCCGGTGTGTCAGACCCACCATACTTGCTCCGGACACTGCGAGAGGGCTGTACAAGCAATGATCACACGCACGGCACAGCGGACACACCAGGAACCGCGGTGTTGGCCGTCGAATGGCGCTAGCTGCGCAGCATTTGTGCACCGCCGCCGTCAGTGTCAGCCAGTTTGCCGTGGCATACGGAGCTCCATCGCAGTCTTTAACACTGGTAGCATGCCGCGACAGCGTGGACGTGAACCGTATGTGCAGTTGACGGACTTTGAGCGAGGGCGTATAGTGGGCATGCGGGAGGCCGGGTGGACGTACCGCCGAATTGCTCAACACGTGGGGCGTGAGGTCTCCACAGTACATCGATGTTTTCGCCAGTGGTCGGCGGAAGGTGCACATGCCCGTCGACCTGGGACCGGACCGCAGCGACGCACGGATGCACGCCAAGACCGTAGGATCCTACGCAGTGCCGTAGGGGACCGCACCGCCACTTCCCAGCAAATTAGGGACACTGTTGCTCCTGGGGTATCAGCGAGGACCATTCGCAACCGTCTCCATGATGCTGGGCTACGGTCCCGCACACCGTTAGGCCGTCTTCCGCTCACGCCCCAACATCGTGCAGCCCGCCTCCAGTGGTGTCGCGACAGGCGTGAATGGAGGGACGAATGGAGACGTGTCGTCTTCAGCGATGAGAGTCGCTTCTGCCTTGGTGCCAATGATGGTCGTATGCGTGTTTGGCGCCGTGCAGGTGAGCGCCACAATCAGGACTGCATACGACCGAGGCACACAGGGCCAACACCCGGCATCATGGTGTGGGGAGCGATCTCCTACACTGGCCATACACCACTGGTGATCGTCGAGGGGACACTGAATAATGCACGGTACATCCAAACCGTCATCGAACCCATCGTTCTACCATTCCTAGACCGGCAAGGGAACTTGCTGTTCCAACAGGACAATGCACGTCCGCATGTATCCCGTGCCACCCAACGTGCTCTAGAAGGTGTAAGTCAACTACCCTGGCCAGCAAGATCTCCGGATCTGTCCCCCATTGAGCATGTTTGGGACTGGATGAAGCGTCGTCTCACGCGGTCTGCACGTCCAGCACGAACGCTGGTCCAACTGAGGCGCCAGGTGGAAATGGCATGGCAAGCTGTTCTACAGGACTACATCCAGCATCTCTACGATCGTCTCCATGGGAGAATAGCAGCCTGCATTGCTGCGAAAGGTGGATATACACTGTACTAGTGCCGACATTGTGCATGCTCTGTTGCCTGTGTCTATGTGCCTGTGGTTCTGTCAGTGTGATCATGTGATGTATCTGACCCCAGGAATGTGTCAATAAAGTTTCCCCTTCCTGGGACAATGAATTCACGGTGTTCTTATTTCAATTTCCAGGAGTGTAGATACGATCAGTATTCAAGTTTTATTGGGATCACCATGAAAATTTATGGAGGATGCCAGATTAAATTACTGTGGCTTGATTCCCTGCATTACTACTGAATTAAATAGTTTCCGTAAATGTTTCCCTTTATAGCCGATCTTAGGTCCGCCATGTTTAACACTGCTACGTCTCCTTGGCCATACACGGCTTCTACTGGGTTTCCCTATGACGTAGGTTCTCGTCTGTCTCACTCGTACACTGCAACGCTTAGCCCTCAATAGACAAAAGACGCTGTGGATTTCCCCATCTCGTTGTGAATTTGTGCCCTCTGTGTCACACGGTCCTCAACGACAGTGTTCCTTTTACAATTCATGTAGGCTGACTCTTTCGACCATATATTTAAATGAGAGCGTAATGCTCGTTAACTCACACCTGCGACCTAGAAGCGCGATATATCTGTAGTCTTTTAATCTGCGCAACTTCAGTTTATAGGTTAACAGCAAGTTCTTTAGCCTGTCATTCATTTCTGTAACTTTTTCCAAAATTAAGCAACGAACCGCTATTTCTCCGTCCTGTGTTTGATTCACGATATAATCATACAAACTAACAACGGATGTCCGTATGATAGTGTTATGCGCGGAAGATGGCATTCTGGTCAACGGGCAACCACGCCAACGATGACGTCGGTCACCTACCAGATCGGGTAGTATTTGCCCGGCAGTCGCACATCTTGAGTCGCTGTGTACACAGTCGCAGACGGTGCAGTATGACACAGAGAAAAAGCCTATCAGACTCTCTATGGGGGAGGGCTAAAGGAAGAATGGAAGCAGAACAGTCGCAAATTGATGTGGTCCAGTAGTTAATTTTAATCGTTGTATTGTTTCTGTGGCACAGTTTAAAATTACCGAAACTGTACCCGATGACTAGGGCAGGACCGAGCACATGTGACATCAGAGAGACCCATTATTTGGCTGTAAGGGCACGACGGTACCGCCTTTGTTTTGTACCGACAACTGGCATCTGACCTGGCAGCATAAACTGAAGGTGTTGCATCGAGACGGTGTACAGAATAATTCTGCAGAGTAACCTTTATTGTCGGAGATCTGCTGTATGTGTACCTCTGACGAGTCTTAATAGAAGGGAATGTCTAAAGTGGAGTCGTCAACATGCCACCTGTACGGTCGAACTGTAGGCCAGTGTTCTTTCCACAGATGAGTGCCATTTGGTCTGGAGACAGGTTCTCGACAAGAGGGAATGGAGCCAAACATTGTGGAAAAAGACCAATATCGAGTAGGATCCTTAACGGTGTAGGCAGCGATTATGCGGCCACACAAACACGTCTTCAAGAAACTGCATGGGAGTGTACCGGCGCGCGAGTCGCCCAATGTTGCACTTGGCAGCCGAACTTCCCCGAATAGGGTCCTTCCGGCCAACGATGCCATACGCTTATTTCCAGTTTTTGGTACGGGTGAATCGGCAACATCAACTGCTGTCAGGTATTATGACGAGATCTAGGGACCTAATGCGCGGTTGTTGCAAGGTGCTGCAGGCCCAGACTTCATACTGACGGACGATAATGCTCGAACTCATAGAACACAGGTGGTTGATGCTTTCTTTGAAACGGAAGATATTGCACGCATGGCGTGGCCCGCTCGCTCTCCCGAACTGAACCCCTTAGAGCATGTCTGAGGTGCAGTAACGAAACGGGTTACATTACCTCAACATCCATCGACAAGACTTGCGAGCATCTCTGCAGAAAGAATGGGCGTTATTGCCACAACACGAGACTGATGACGTCATTCACAGCATGGTCAGTCGTTCTTAGACCTGTATCGCTTCAGAGTTGGATACACCTAATCCTGAGCACATAACCAGTTGTCAGAATTTGTACGCAAATCTGTTAAATTAGAAAAAACGAAGAACATGTTTGTCTACCATTATGCATGTTGCAGTTGTTTACGTTCTGTATTCTTTATATTGTTTCCACTTTACTATCGCATATTAATATTGTTTTTTTGGTTGAATAAACGCAACCTTGTGAAAGTTCCGTTGTTGCTTTAATTTTGGATACCAGTGAATATAAATTTAGGTACATGTATATGTATGTTCCATATCTCTTCCTAAACCACTGTGGGGATCCACAGTCTCTAAATGCTTAATAAAAGAAAACATGGCCCGTAGTAGCCTGTCACATAACGATCTTTATAAAATTATGCAATTAGCTAATTTCGACAACTTGTTATTTTCAAGCACCTGCAAAACTTAGATGGAAGAGCATCTCATTGTCTGAATGCCTCGCCATACATCTATAGCGTCCTTATATTAAATAACATTAAATGTGGAACCAATCAGAAGACGAGATAACATAAATAAAGATGATTAACTATTTATTCTTCATATATAACAGAAAAAAGTATAAAAGGAGATTTTTAGTGAAGAAAAGGACATTAATTTTATAACTATGGAGGAAATACCTTACGTTAATGTCTGTGAAGGAGTATTTTTCATGTATGATCTATGGTCTTCTAAAATGTACAAGGATTACTCTTGCTCTATGTGTGGTCGAAGCTAGTTGCTTTGTATATTAACTGCTGCGTCAAGATCTGAATTTACAAAACGTCCCGAATGTACGAGGTATTAATGTTTGACCAGTATTCATCCATGTGATATATGTAAGTCTTTCCAGATTTTCAGCATAATAGGAGCTGCTAATACTAGCATTGCTGGTGTCGTGCATACAAAGCGTAACAATACACCGCCATTACGCGGCCAATTCAAATTTCCTTGAATATAAAAATAAGCGCTCACCCCCTGTGAAATAAAAGTCGTAATTCTTATTTGTTTTATGTTTTTAATAATAGTAAAGCAATTTAAGGTGATTTTTCAGCTTATGAATGCTCATACGCGCAACAGCCTGTGCGGAAATAACGAAAGAAAAATCCACGGTAGAAATTTTCACTCATGAAAATACCTGCTGCACAGAATTAATAAGACAAGATAATTAAATTAAATTCAAAAATATTCTCTCAAAAGGGAAGAATAATTTTCCATTTCCTACTTACAGCGCTCTCGCTATTTGGTACCGGTATTTGAAGGCAAACTAAGAGTTCATTCACGGATAAACAACGCGAGAGACGCTATACATCGCCATATGTAAGTAAGACATCACATAAGTCACATGAGTATACCACCTTACCGTGCAGTATCTCTACTTAAATGTGTGATGTTACATATTACATATCGTAACTGACAAATCATTTTACCAACACACAAAAAGTTCATGTTACATTCCATCCTTACATTGGGAATGAATCCACGTCAACGTGGCAATCTTAAACATTTGTTCACAATACGGCAGCTTGACAACTAACGGCAGCTGATATGACGTTGTCGAAGACACACATACATCCAAACCCTGTAGATCTACGTATGGCAAACGTCAGAGGCGCATTACGTATATTGTGTTTACTGTATAGCCTACATTGTTTCCTTCTCCTGAAATGGATCTGTCCTTATTGGCGAGGCTGCCAACGCAAGCCTACGCTGTGGCGGTCGATACAGAGATTAGCCTTTACACATCTGCTAGTGGGAGAAATTTTTGCTATCAGTAATAGGCCGGTAACTTCTGACGATCAGGTATTGCATCAATATCTTGGAATAAATTCGCAACAGGCGATCCATCCATTGGGTGGAAGTGTTGTCCCCTTGGTACTATTCGAGGAGAGTAGGCTGTGAGATATCCCTGGGTTTCGGGCTTAGTGAACAATGCGAATTCGCGTCGTTACACCGATCGCATCTTTAGCATGACGTAGATATGAGCCTCGAAAAACGTCGAACTAACAATACTAAAACATTATCAAAATAAAAACCGTCAGATCAACGGGTACTCGACGAGAATATATATTTTTAAATGCGGATTTATTGAAGCCTTGCAACGGATTAAAAAGCTGAATATTTTAAAAAAAAACAGTGGAGAAATAGTGGTTTACATCACGGACGAAATTCTGAGGAAATATGCAATGTTTAAAAAAACATGCTCGATCTCTCGGATTCTCTAGATGCGATGTATTAATGGTCGTCCGTAAAATAGAAACAACAACTCGATACAACTTCCAGTAGCACACCACATAAAAATGGTTGACCTGATACAATAGTCCGCTTCACCATCTCACAACCTGACACTTACAACCTAACCAAAGTCTCGGGCTACGCTACAGATCAGTCTGTCTACACAACGACAATTTTTAAAAAAAGTGCAAAACAGACGACAGTTTCGTAATCATCCATATAGCCACCGCCTTCACTATCCTACATAAGTAGAGCTGTAGCATACAATACCACCTATGCTACCACGCACAATAACTGACTTATGACTAAAGAAAACGAACCGATATTACCACTGAAACAGGCAGAAAAATTCGGAGACCCCTATTGCACAACTTGCCACGTCACACATTAAATAATACACTCCTGTCTACCTTTGCCCACTAGATCCTAGGTTTCACCCTTCTTCTTCTCTCTCAAGAACATACAACAGAGACATGACACGACACTATTTACATTCCATTACAGTTACCCCGCAATCAAGTGCTAATTTTTAAACACCACTTTCATACACCAGGCAGAAAGAACTGTGAGGGCTCGCTTTCTTTAAATGCGGACAGAATTTATTTAAATGGTAATTGATTTCAATGTTAATTTATGGACTCAGATCTCACCTAAGCGAATGTTCGTTTTATAATTTTGCTCGTGTCTCGTGTGAACAACTACAATAAAATAAAGCTGCACTTGAAAAATTAAGTTGTCAGTATGAAAGTTATAACTGGAGCCGTAGAATTAGCGTCTGACTGCAATAAAATTTTCCGCCACCTCGGGCACCTTAACAAAGCAACTGAATTAAAAATGGCATTTCCGAAGAGTACATATTCGTCGGGTCTAGAGGAATGTTCGATACTAGCCGTCAGCTTTGACCTGCGACGTAATGGCTGCTGTGATGTGCGTTTCGATTTGTATTTTGGATTGAATTTCTTTGTAGCCTAACATTCTACTGTTCGTAATCTCGTTGAATTATATAGAAAGTAATTCGCTTATTTTTGCGCGAGATTTGAAATTGATTTCAAGTATTAGTAGCATCGCGAAATATGAGGCATGTGCCGTGACAAGCTCTGCTCCTGATTTTGAAAATGTGGAGAATAGTGGGAATGGCCAACAACACAAATCCTCACGTGCGTGACGCTATTATGAAATTGGATTATGAATTGAGGGAACGCCGGCCGCGGTGGCCGAGCGGTTCTAGGCGCTTCAGTCCGGAACCGCGCGACTGTTACGATTGCAGGTTCGAATCCTGCCTCGGGCAAGGGTGTGTATGATGTCCTTAGGTTAGTTAGGTTTAAGTAGTTTTTAGTTGTAGGGGACTGATGACCTCCGATGTTAAGTCCCATAGTGCTCAGGGCCATTTGAATCATTTGAATTGAGGGAACGAACGAATGTTATCAGTTTCACCAGACAGTAGCCGGCCGGTGTGGCCGAGCGGTTCTAGGCGCTTCAGTCCGGAACCGTGTTGCTGCTACGGTCACAGGTTCGAATCCTGCCTCGGGCATGGATGTTTGTGATGTCCTTAGGTTTGTTAGGTTTAAATAGTTCTAAGTCTAGGCGATTGATGACCTCAAATGTTAAGTCTCATGGTGCCTAGAGGCATTTGAACCATTCGAACCAGACAGTACAGCTTAATTGCTTGCTATTGTTACTGTAGTGTTTGTGACAACGACATCGCATTTTACAAGGTTTCGAAAAAACGCACGAGCAATTTATTTATGTGGCGCTGTGCAACAGATGGTGTGTGGCTGTCTATTCGTTAGAGGGACGTGGTTTGAGAAATCAAGACTCCCTATGAAAAGTATTTTTTTACTTTCTTACTTTATCTTGGTTTTAGATCAATTTGGCTTGGTGTTCTTGATACAGTAGCAGACCGCAAAATTTTTATAGACCGTTATTCGTTTTGACAGGAAGTTTGCTCGTATTTTTTTTTTTATGAAAAGGGGCAATATTGGTGGGGCGGGAGTTATTGTAGAAATTGACGAATCGCAATTTGAAAAGGAAAAAGAAGGTGAGAGAGAGCATGATGTTGTTGGACTATGGGTGTGAGGGGCAGTTGTTTCAGGGAATCACTCTTCTCCAGACAGGATTTTTAAGGAAATTAAAGACAGAATAGCTTGCACTATGTTTCAGTTAGTAAGCAGTTATACAGCAGATGGGTCAATCATAATATCAGATGTGTGGGCTAGCTATAAGGGATTAGACGAAACGGGGAACATGAATTTTGGCGGGACTCATTCCGCTGAATTTAGGGACAAAAAAAGGGGCATGTGCAAACACAATTGAAGGGTGTTGGGGGCAATAAAAAGTATTTTTGGGCAAGGTAAAAGGAGAATTTGAGCACTCCGTATTCAGTTAAATGAGTATGTCTCGAGGAAGACTGTTTCACAAAATCGATGCTTGTTTAAAGCTTTTTTAAAAAATGGTGTGGAGAGGACTTATTTGCCAATGAAAGAGAATTAAGTTTTTGTTTTTGAGTGGTGGGGCATTTTTTGTTTTTATATTTTAATTTTTGCAGTTACTTTTGTTTCGTTAATTTCGTTTCATGTTTGGTTTTGAAGTATTAGGATGGTTTTTGTTAATAATTCATAGATAGCCTTGATTTCCTGGGCGTCAACCCATTAGGGATATTAATCTGCTATTGGTAAGTACTGGTGCATACCCTGTTATCGTAATTTTCATTGCTATATTAGTTTTGTCAAACAGTGACTTTCTGTGTGATGGTTCTTGCGTTGTGCTGACACTGGAAATTATTTGACGTTGGTGTTCTCGAATTCGTACGTAACAATTGAGTACATGGTCGAGGAGGAGGTTGAGTGAAAAGAGTGATGTATTTTTCGGAATTATTGAAGAAGTTTCGAATTTCCGAGAGTCACAGGAAGCAGATATTATTTCCGAGAACCGTGCGAGCCATTATCAACAGTAGCAAGCTTTGGAAAGGTAACTGAGCCTGTAACTGTATTTCTAGTTTAATTTTTTGTTTCGTAGTTTTGCCTCTTTCTTTAAATCTTAATGAAATGACCTTATTGTATGTATATACAAGTGAAGTGTATTTTAGAATATTTTTAATTTTACCAGAATCATTTCTTTCTACTTCATATTTTATATTCTAATGCCGTTTACAGAGGTAGAGTGTGTTTTTACGATAGCGCCTACTCAGTTCCTTTTTCATTTTGAAAACTTTTTCTTTCATTATAAGATTCGTTATCCGAAGTGTTTGTTTTACGACGTTGTTAATTTTTGTTTACGCCCTGTTTCTGTCTATGACGCTGAAGAAATCTACATTGTTATGCTGTCACTTGCACATAATATTTACGACGTTTCTGCCGTGTTTTTTACGTCACTCGCCAAAGCCAACAACTCGTATCGATTTAAGAAGTCACTACGCAAAGCTACTGGAAATAAATGGGCACACTTTCACATAAATTTATTTTATAAAATAAACCATCGATTACTGGTTTGAAACACAATATATTCTTTCAGTAACATTACAGGCATCTCTCCTCGTAGAATTCACTTTCCTAACAGTTTTGATTACAGCCGACGTTAAATTCAATTACCCTGATCTCGCGCAATTACGAGTTCAGCCCAGAATGGAAACAATACAAAGGCAGACTATATTAGCTACAGTTCACTTTTCATTGCTGCGTTTAAAAAAATCAACCACAGCAGGGTTCTGTAGTGCCTGTTGTTGCATGGCGACTGTTCAGTGTTTCTAGCGCATCCACATTAGTTTTTCGCATACTCCATTACCCAATACACGAAGCTCCTTGGTGACTCGAACGTTCTCAGCAGTATACATGTAACAGATTTTCAACTAATTATTGATGAGAGGACCCTTTCCCACTTGTAGCCCTTTTCTCATCATTCAGTAGCCTTTTAAGATTCATTATGTTATCTTTACATGTTAATATTTTAGCGGAGAATAAAAACTTAGCCCGCAGCTCGTGGTCGTGCGGTAGCGTTCTCGCTTCCCGCGCCCGGGTTCCCGGGTTCGATTCCCTGCGGGGTCAGGGATTTTCTCTGCCTCGTGATGACTGGGTGTTGTGTGATGTCCTTAGGTTAGTTAGGTTTAAGTAGTTCTAAGTTCTAGGGGACTGATGACCATAGATGTTAAGTCCCATAGTGCTCAGAGCCATAAAAACTCGTATGTACGAGTAACTGGACCATTATAGAAGCCATTGTGCGAGACAGAAGCAAACGCCCTCCCATTAGACGGCTGAAACTACTCTTCACGTTTCTCCCGAAACCTGTATACACATCTGGCATTACACAGGGCGATTCAAAAGTCATGCCCCATAAGACAAATAGGGTGAACCAGAACCCCACCGACAAATTCCAGAGTTGGTTGTATGGACCAAGCTCATAATTCTTCAACTATGCGTTGTAGAGCCCATGTTTATTAGACTTTTTTCCTTGTTTTGGTCCGTACTGCCACCTCTGAAAGTTTGTCGGTGGAGTTCTGGTTCACCCTATTTGTCCTGCGAGACGAGGTTTGAATCGCCCTACAGGCAGGGTGTTGAAAAAAGTACTCCATATTTTGAGGCGTGGTGGTATGGACAAGGAAAAAATATCCAGTAAACATGGGCTCCAAAATGCATGACTACGAGCTATGAGCACTTGCTCATCTTCGCTACTGTGAAACGTATCTCTTCTACTGTACACTCTTTCCTATTACGAACGACCTACGGAATGTAGTAACCAAATGAGTACACAACAAGAAAAAATTGTTCTGTTCTGCATTGCCGGCCGAAGTGGCCGAGCGGTTCTAGGCGCTACAGTCTGGAACCGCACGACCGCTACGGTCGTAGGTTCGAATCCTGCCTCGGGCATGGATGTGTGTGATGTCCTTAGGTTAGTTAGGTTTAAGTAGTTCTAAGTTCTAGGGGACTGATGACCTCAGAAGTTAAGTCCCATAGTGCTCAGAGCCATTTGAACCATTTGTTCTGCATTCTGGATATTTTTCAGCAAACAGAATGCTTCCATTTTCCACACCATAAGAGAAGACCATTTCTGTCATTTCCCATTTGCAATAATAAGCTTTCATTTTGCTGGCTAAGTGTAAAGATAAAACTCTGATGCAAAATATTCCACAAACTTATTAAACCACAACTGCTTACATTGGCACTGATGTATGCACTGCACTTACCCAGAACTCGGAACACGCTTTAAAGGAATAGCATTAACGTGTGTTTACTGCATTCTGTATCCATGGACAATAAAAAAGGAATATGTCTTCATTTTTTACTGCATTCTGTAGGTCCTTGATAATAACGAGCAGCTTGTAGTAGAGCAGAAGTGTTTCGCAGTACCGAAGATGAACAAGTGCTATTAGCTAAAACCCATGTGTACTGGACATTTTTGTCTTATTTGGGTCCCATACGACCGCACTCAAAACACCGAATATTTTTTTAGCAGTGGCGGAGATCGTAGACCCAATTAGCAAATCTGTGTCTTGCGCGTGTGAAGAGGTACTGCAAGTGAAGACGTACAATACGTTTCAGAATGAAAACCGGCGGTGTGCGGCGTCGCTGGCGCATCGTTAGTAAGCAGAACATTGAGGGAAAGCGAGACAGCCGCGAGCTCAGGCAAGTAGGGGAAGTGCAGTCAACGGCCTCGGTCCTTCGTCTTGCATCGCAGCGTTGCTCTGCCCGTGTCCAGTGGGCGCGTCGGATGCTGCAGTTGCCGGCATAGCTTGAGTTGTTTGCGCTCCGATCGCGTATCTGCGCACTCTCGTCGCTTTCCAGATTCGATTGCCCCGCCGGTTATCTAAAACGTCATAAACGACGGACATGCAACACACAATGAATTACATCGTCCAGTCACATTAATGTGACCACCTCCCATGTTTGACATCAACGTGCAATAACCACTCACAGTCGGCAGGTAGCAGCACTACCAGTGGAGGGTATATAAAGCGTGTCGGGGGAGGGGGGACGCTGAAAACACTGCAGTCGTTGTCGTAATCCGGAAACGCAACAATTTATCTGACCTCCAAAAGAGCATGATCATTGGCCTTCGGGCCAAGGGTAAACTGTTCGCGTGCCGTCGGGGATAAGCTACACCGTGCATGGCGCTATCCAAAACTGGCGCCGAGGAAATTGTGGTGCACCGCAGGCCATAGGCGGGGGTGAACGACGGCCGTGGGGAGTTGCACGGGCGAACAGACGTGCAACTGTTAACAACTTACCACGCAGATGAACCAAGGCGCTACCAACAGTGTCTTCTCAACGACCGTTCAGCGAAAGTTGCTGAGTATGGGTCTGATTCATACACCCATGCTGACTGCTGTTCATTGGCGATGCACTCTGGAATTTGCGCGCCATTACCGCAACTGAACGTCCACTGGATAGCGTCATGTGGTCTTTTTATATGAATCACATTTTATGTTCCAAAAACACCTTACAACAGTTATGGTGTGAAGAACGTTGTCTTGGCATTCCCTGTGTGAACTCGTCGTTGTGGAAGGCTCAATGGATTAACACGAGTATGCATATGTCCTTGGGGACGGTGTCACACGTACATGAGGAGCATAGGGAACGATGCAGGAGATCCGCGCCTCTGCACTATGTAAGGTCCTAGCGGAGGTGGTTTGGCCGGCCGTTGTGACCGAGCGGTTCTAGGCGCTTCAGTCTGGAACCTCGCGACCGCTACGGTCGCAGGTTCGAATCCTGCCTCGGGCATAGATGTGTGTGATGTTCTTAGGTTAGTTAGGTTTAAGTAGTTCTAAGTTCTAGGGGACTGATGACCTCAGAGCCATTTGAACCATTTGAAGTGGTTTGCCATTGCCTCCCTCCGACCGTAATGGGGATGAATGATGATGATGAAGACGACACAACAACACCCACTCATCTCGAGGCAGGAAAAATCCCTGACCCCTCCGGGAATCGAACCCGGGACCCCGTACGCGGGAGCGAGAACGCTACCGCAAGACCACCCTACATGCAGTTCATTTTTTCTTCGGCTCGATGGTATCAACGTGTCACGCACTCGTAGTGTGTGTCCTTGCTTCGTAGAGCACCAGGACGAGTTTACCATACTCACCCGGCTACCAGACTCCCCGGATTTAAACGCAATCGAGAATCTGAGGGACAACCTCACTCGGCCTACTCACGCCATGGATCCTCAACTGACAAACCTGGCGCTGCCGGCCACCACACTGAATTCGGCATGGCTCCATATCCCCGTCTGTGCCTTCCAGAACCTGATTGATTCTCTCCTTGCACGTCTCGCAGTGATCGACGCTGAAAAATATGGTGATGCAGGCTTCTGACAGGTGGTCACATTAATGTGTCTGGACGCTGTAGAACCCATAGCGGCATTAGGTAGAACAAAGCACGCCAGCACATTAGTAAAGTGGACTATCCTGCAGTAATTCGTTTCGTGTGTTTGAAGGGAAGTGGAACTTTACAACAACAGTGCACTATGTTATACATAGTGCTAGGTGACGTGACGCATCCAGCGTGGTCAGACAGGTATGATTGTCGAAGATCGAAGTGGCAGAGCATCAGTCTGCGAAGAACCTGGAATCACAAGAAAAGTGGAAGCACTGCTGATCGAGGACCGGCGTATCACAGTCGAAGCAATAGTGGAAAAAACGAAAAGCAGTCACGGATCAGTTTTCAACGTCTTGGATTACATTCTGAACACGGCAGAGGTCGGTGCCTTCTGGGTTTCGCGACTGCTCACGCACGTTCAAAAAGCTCGCCCAGTCGAGGCAACCTAGACATATTTGCAAACTAATTAGTGATGTCAATGTAAAATGACTTGTTCTACATCATTACGATATATCGTGAAAATGAAGTGTGGAACATGAAACTAACTAACTACAAAATTTGTCTTACAAGTTAATATGCTTTCTGCATTTGATACACGTCTAGGTTTTTTTTCTTCCAGCAACCTGGAATAGTCACCGTGTAGATTATAATGTTGTAGCACAGTTTACAGAGTTATACGTTTAGTTTCAGTTGATACACTTTCGCTGCGGTTGAGCTGGAATATTTACAGTTTCCTTGTGAACCATAACATTCAACTAAATACGAAATTTTTTGGTATGGCCAGCAGCAGTCACCCCAGCATTAGACAATATGTCTAGAAGACTCATATAGTCTGCCGTCTATCTCATACACACAGTATGGACTTGAACACGTGATGTGCAAATCAGTGTAACTTGCACACAAACTAACTCACAATATACAGTATACAGTCATATGCACATGTACCCTCACAGACGCTCACAGATACATACACATAAACATCTATATAAGCACTACGGTAAGTGAGACATACTGTTTTACATAAACACAGGCATTTACACCATATATACAAAACATATGTACACACTCTGTCGCTCAAGTAAATAGTGAATGTATCGTATGGTTTTGTCACCGCAGCACTAATGACCCACTTATATCATATAACGAAAGGCCGATTTTCAGTTGCAGTACAGTGCGCATCTCATATCTTCACAACTGAATATTCACTTGATGCATCATATGCAGGCCTACAAGAAAGAGATCGTATTTAGTTTAATGTTATGTCTTACAAGGGAACTGTTAATATCCCATATAAACCGCTGTGGTTAACGTGCATCAGTTGAAACTAAATGTATAAGTCTGTAAACTGTGCTACGAGTACATTACAAAATATGCTACGACTATTTGAGACTGTTAGAGAAAACGTAGAAGTGTATCAAATGCAGGAAACAAAAAGCAGTTGGGGAACTGCCAACACCACTTAGCAGCCATTTCAAGTAGTCTTCAGCTGTGAGAGCCATTGGGGTCGCGTAACTGTTTCTGTGTAATATGTGCGCACTTTTTAGCAGAGACCTACAAAATCCACAATCGGCGATCTATTTGCCTCATCTTTCATCGAGCTGATAACCTTATTGTTAGTCAGCTTTCTGCCATAAGAATTATCGGCTGCATATCCAGATGTGTCGAATGTTTCAGGATAGCACATTATTACTTCATATGGACTGCAGCCCTTCACCCTGTAGATGAAGCTGTCCTTATCCGTAGAAAGTAACTCTGGGTCTGTGAAATGAGTTTTCGCAAACTAATAATAGAATTGATACATGTGAAATGTAGATAGTTCTAAATAAACATGTGTCATGATCTCAGCAAAACTTAGCCATCTCTAGGGTATCGAAATCTTTGCTGAAAACCATGACCCGTTTGAAATCAGACCTGGCAATGTAGTCTGCTGTGTCACAACACCCCTCTCAACGGGTAACTATGTAATTTTACTGAAAACAAAATTATTCACAAGGTTGTGAAAATGCAGCTCGCATCGAAATATTGGGCCACATCTTAGATTCGGAGTTTGGCTTGCCAGTTCTAGCAAAATCCACCATAATTTTTCTTAGAAGCAATACACATACGTTTGCCAGCTCAATCTCCGCTCCGTGTATGCTCTATAGCGTAACTTCTACATTTGTGGGATGACTGAAGTCATGGGGTGGCCCCTAATACCGTGTCAGACCTCGTTTTCCCCAGCGTAGTGCGACAGCTCAACGTGGCATGGACTCAACAAGTCGTTGGAAATCCCCTGCAAAAATATTGAGCCATGCTGCCTCTATACTCGTCCATAGTTCAAAAATGGTTCAAATGGCTCTGAGCACTATGGGACTCAACTGCTGAGGTCATTAGTCCCCTAGAACTTAGAACTAGTTAAACCTAACTAACCTAAGGACATCACAAACATCCATGCCCGAGGCAGGATTCGAACCTGCGACCGTAGCGCGTCCATAGTTGCGAAAGTATTGCCCGTGCAGGATTTTGTGCACGAACTGATTCTCGATCATGTCCCGTAGACGTTCGATGGGATTCATCTCGGGTGGTCTGGGTGGCTAAATCATTCGCTCGAACTGTCCAGAATGTTCTTCAAACCAATCGCAAACAATTGTGGTACACTGTCGTCCATAATAATTCTATGGTTGTTTGGGAACATGAAGTCCATGAATAACTGCAAATGATTTCCAAGTAGCAATTGGACCAAATCCATTCCATGTAAACACAGGCCACGCCAGTATGGAACCACCACCAGTTTGCACAGTGCCTTGTTGATAAGTTACGTCCATGTCTCCGTGGAGTCCGCAGCTCGTGGTCGGGCGGTAGCGTTCTCGCTTCCCACGCCCGGGTTCCCGGGTTCGATTCCCGGCGGGGTCAGGGGTTTTCTCTGCCTCGTGATGACTGGGTGTTGTGTGCTGTCCTTAAATTAGTTAGGTTTAAGTAGTTCTAAGTTCTAGGGGACTAATGACCATAGATGTTAAGTCCCACAGTGCTCAGAGCCATTTGAACCATTTTTTTTTTGTCTCCATGGAGTCTGCACCCCACTCGAACCCTACCATCAGCTCTTATCAACTGAATTCGGGACTCATGTGACCAGTCCAGGGTTTTCCAGTCGTCTAGGGTAAACTGGTATAGTCATAAGCCCAGGAGAGGCACTGCAGGCAATGTGCTGTTGGTGAAGGAACTCGAGTCGGTCGTCAGCTGCCATAGCTCATTAAAGCCAAATTTCGCCGCACTGCCCTAACGGATACGTTCGTTGTGCGTCCCATATTGATTGTTGCGGTTATTTCACGCTGTGTTGTCTGTTAGTACTGCCAATTCTACGCAAACGCCGCTGCTCTCGGTCATTTAATAAAGGCAGTCGGTCGCTATGTTGCCCGTGGTGAGAGGTAATACTTGAGATTTGATGTTCTACGTACACACTTGATACTGTGGATCTCGGAACATTGAATTCCCTAACTATTTCCGAAATACAATGTTCGATGCGTCTAGAGCCAACTACCATTTCACGTTCAAAGTCTGTTAATTTCCGTCCTGCGGCCATAATCAGTTCAACAGATTTTCACATGATCACATGAATCACCTGAGTACATATGACAGCTTTGTCACTACATTGCCCTCTTATACCTTATGAACGCGGTCCGCCGCCGGTAGCTGAGCCGGCACGGTAGCTCAGCGTGTTCGGTCGGAGGGTTAGCTACCCTCTGTAACAAAAAACTTGAGTGAACGGATCAACGAAGAACGGGTGTCATCGGACGTCCGCCCCGAACAAATTCAACGAACAATATAGAACAAAACGTGATTTTAAAAAAAGTGCTCAGCGCGACAGAATGTCAATCCTAAAGACCCGGGTTCGATTCCCGGCTGCATCGGAGATTTTCTCCGCTCGGCGACTGGGTGTTGTGTTGTCCTAATCATCATCATTTCATCCCCATCGACGCGCAAGTCGCCGAAGTGGCGCCAAATCGAAAGACTTGCACCCGGCGAACGGTCTACCCGACGGGTGGCCCTAGTCACACGACATTTACATTTTACCTTGTGTACGCGATAATAGCGCCATCTGTGTATGTGTGTGTCGCTATCCCGTGACTTTTGTCATCTCAGCGTACATGAAATTCTCAAAGGTCTGTTATGCATGTGAGTCGACTCTGCTTCACTAAAAAGTTTTATTGTTCATGTGAAGTCGCCTGCACTGGTCATGTGGTCACCCAGTACCACTGCAGCAGTCTGAATAATTCGAGTATACATCTCTGTATTTGTAACACCACTCTGTAAGGATAAAATTACTTTCGTGCCACAGTAACAAGGGTTTTCACAAATCACGGCTGGCTTCAGTTCATGATCAGAAAATCTTGTGACGATGACACACTTACTTTAACTTGAATTTAGGTTGAAAGACGTATTGAAAATGAATATGTACTCCTGTTGAGACGTCTTCATTAGGGTATATCTCTCTAGAACATCGAGAAATAAAAATGAAACTAGTTAAACGATGCACACACATTACATATACACATGAACATTGGTGACAGACAATGTCGACTGTTTAGGTGGAACTTGGCGTTACTTGACACCGATGTTAACATGTCGATCACACATTGCTAACTGAAATCCTTAGTTATCGGTGGCATTTACATTATTTTCACAATGCGGTGTACGTAACTTCGAAAAAAAGAAACAGAATGTGGTCGATGTATTGCAGTTAGTCGTTCGGAATTTAATGTT
Organism: Schistocerca americana; assembly: GCF_021461395.2. NCBI lineage: Eukaryota > Metazoa > Arthropoda > Insecta > Orthoptera > Acrididae > Schistocerca > Schistocerca americana. The sequence goes on along the minus strand of NC_060119.1, from coordinate 172,570,765 downwards.
GGAATCTTTATTAAATCAGAAGGTCTACTATTTGGATTTAAATGAAATGAGCCTACTACCACAACTCTATGTGGACACCACTAAACTTACTACAACTGCTACGAAACCAATTGCACCACACTGACGTCTACATCTACATGTATATCAATCCTCCGCAAGTTACCTAGCGCTGTGTGGCGGAGGGTACTTCCGGCACCACTAATAGATGCCCCCTTTCCCGTTCACCGTGAACGGCGCTTGAGAAGAGAGACTGTCGGTAAACCTCTGTATTGGCTCTATTTTCTCGAATTTTTTCATCGTGGTCATTCCGGGAGATTTATGTGGGACGAAGTAACAAGCTGCTCGACCCTTTCCGGAAAGTACTGTGTCAAAATTTCAATAGCAAACTTCTCCGTGATTCACAACTCCTCTCTTAAAGCTTCTGCCACTGGACCTCGTCGAACATCTCTATACCGTTGTCGCGCCGACTACACGATCCCGTGACGAAACGCACCGTTCTTCTTTGAAACTTCTCTATCTCTTCTGTCAATCCTGCCTGGTAAGGATCCCAGATTGATGAACAATACTCAAGAATCGATCGAACAAGCACCGTACGAGCCACTTCTTCCGTGAATGAGTTACATTTCCCTAAGATTCATCTTTTGAGTCTCAGTCTAGAATCTGCTTTTCCTGCTTTTTTTATGTGGTCACACCACTTAAGGTCACACTAGATAGTTACTCCTAGACAATTTACGATAGATACTGTTTCCAGCAATTTGACATCAATAGTGTAGTTGTACACTAGCGGATTTCTTTTCTCGTGTATGCACAATAAGTTATATTTGTTTGCGTTCAAGATCAACTGCCAGAGCCTGCACCATTCATCATTCCTGTGCATGTTAATCGGCCTAGCGACACCGTCGTCTGGCATTGTTACTTTCGTATAGACAACCGCTTTCTATTAGATCATTTACACACATTGTAAATAAACACATGAAAAAAAGTTTTGTATCACCCCAGTTCCCAGAACTCCTGAAGACAGACGTTGACTGTGGATATTGTGTTACAGGCACAGTACCTTTGACTGTTCAGAGATGTCACTCAACCCACCCAAAGATGTAAACAATCATGCATGAGCAGCGTCTATTAGACGGACCAGCCGACCAGTTACAGTCATTAAACCAAGGTGGAGGTACACGGCTCGTGTTGTCTGTTGTTCAACCATGCCTAGACGGTCAATACCGCGGTTCAATCGTGTCCGCATTGTTACTTTGTGCCAGGAAGGGCTCTCAACAAGGGAAGTGTCCAGGCGTCTCGGAGTGAACCAAAGCGATGTTGTTCGGACATGAGGGAGATAGAGACAGGAACTGTCGATGACATGCTCAGGCCGCCCAAGGGCTACTACTGCAGTGCATAACCGCTACCTACGAATTATGGCTCGGAGGAACCCTGACAGAAATGCCACCATTTTGAATAACACTTTTCGCGCGGCCACAGGACGTCGCGTTACGATTCAAACTGTGCGCAATAGGCTGCATGATGCGCAACTTCATTCTCGACGTCCATGGCGAGGTCCATCTTCGCAATCTCGACACCATGCAACGCGATACAGATGGGCCCAACAACATGCCGAATGGGCCGCTCAGGATTGGCATCACGTTCTCTTCACTGATGAGTGTCGCATCTGCCTTCAACGAGACAATCGTCGGAGACGCGTTTGGAGGCAACCCGGTCAGTCTGAACGCCTTAGACACACTGTCAAGCGAGTGCAGCAAAGTGGAGGTTCCCTGCTGTTTTGATGTGGCGTACGCCGCTGGTGGTCATGGAAGGCGACGTAACGGCTGTACGATACGTGAATGCCATCCTCTGACCGATAGTGCAACCATATCGGCAGCATATTGGCGAGGCATTCGTCTTCAAGGACGACAATTCACGCCCTCTTTGTGCACATCTAGTGAATGACTTCCATCAGCATAGCAACATCACTTGACTGGAGTGGCCAGCACGTTCTCCCCACATGAACCCTATCAGACATACCTGAGATAGATTGAAAAGGGCTGTTTATGGACGACGTGACCCACCAACCACTCTGAGGGATCTACGCCGAATCGCCGTTGAGGAGTGGGTTAATCTGGACCAACAGTGCCTTGATGAACTTGTGGATAGTATGCCATGACGAATAAAGGCATGCAACAGGACATGCTACTGTGTATTAGAGGTACCAGTGTGTACAGCAATCTGGTCCGCTACCTCTGAAGGTCTCGCTGTATGGTGGTACAACATGTAATGAGTGGTTTTCATGAGCAATAAGAAGGGCAGAAATTATATTTATGTTGATCTCTATTCCAATTTTCTGTACAGGTTCCGGAACTCTCGGAACCGGAGTGATGCAAAACTGAGTTCTATTTGAAAGGAAGTCTTGAGTCCAGTCGAAAAACTGGTCCGACATTCGGTAAGCTCGTATTTTTTCAATAGTAGGCAGTGCGATAAGGTGTCAGATGCCTTCCTGAAGTCAAGGAACTAGGCATCAGCCTGGGCACAGATGTAAACAGCGCTTTCGATCTCATGAAGGACCAGAGAGGGCAGTTTTTCCCAAGATTTCTGTTTGCGGAATCCATGGTGATTTTCTTCAAAAAGTCATAATTGTTGAGCATAAAACATGTTCCATAATTCTATAACACATTGACGTCAACGATATGGGCCTATAATTATGTGCATACGTTTACGTCCTACAACTCTTCTTGTAAACGGGAATGACCTGCGCTTTTTTCCAGTCGCTAGGTACCTTACGTTGCTCCAGCAAGCTACCAGAAACTGGTGCTAGAAGGGGAGCAAAAACACCACACCTCTTTATTCACTTCCATGTGGATAGTAATCTGATAGGAAGACTATTAAATGTAAGATTATTATCTACAAGCTTCTTTATTCGTTAACTGAATTCTACCAGTTTTGAATGAATGTAGATACAGATTACCACATAGGAAAATTTGCAACCTTAATTAGTTACTATTTGGGGAATCGTTTTGCGCTGATTGCGCCATGGGTAACTTGAAACTATCTCTTCAGATTCCTGAAGAATGACTTCTGGGAGGACCTCCATAAATAACCCTGCCTGTCCCTACACTCTTGAGTACTTTTCTTTGTGAGTGAATAATAGAGAGGGGAAAAACGTTAAGTCGTTTTTCTTGTCACTGAAAGTAGGTCAGCTATATACGAGTGTACACTACTGGCCATCAAAATTGCTACACCACGAAGATAACGTGCTACAAACGCGAAACTTAACCGACAGGAAGAAGATGCTGCGATATGCAAATGATAAGCTTTTCAGAGCATTCACACAAGGTTGGCGCCGGTGGCGACACCTACAACGTGCTGACATGAGGAAAGTTTCCAACCGATTTCTCATACACAAACAGCAGTTGACCGGCGTTGCCTGGTGAAACGTTGTTGTGATGCCTCGTGTAAGGAGGAGAAATGTGTACCATAGCGTTTCCGACTTTGATAAAGGTCGGATTGTAGCCTATCGCGATTGCGGTTTATCGTATCGCGACATTGATGCTCGCGTTGGTCGAGATCCAATGACTGTTAGCAGAATATGGAATCGGTGGGTTCAAGAGGGTAATACGGAACGCCGTGCTGTATCCCAACGGCCTCGTATCACTAGTAGTCGAGACGACAGGCATCTTATCCGCATGGCTGTAACGGATCGTGCAGCCACGTCACGATCCCTGAGTCAACAGATGGGGACGTTTGCAAGACAACAACCATCTCCACGAACAGTTCGACGACGTTTGCAGCAGCACGGACTATCAGCTCGCAGACCATGGCTACGGTTACCCTTGACGCTGCATCACAGACAGGAGTGCCTGCGATGGTGTACTCAAAGACGAACCTGGATGCACGAATGGCAAAACGTCATTTTTTCGGATGAATCCAGCTTCTGTTTACAGCATCATGGTGGTCGCATGTGTGTTTGGCGACATCGCGGTGAAAGCACATTAGAAGCGTGTATTCTTCATCGCCACACTGGCATATCACCCGGCGTGACGGTATGGAGTGCAATTGGTTGTACGTCTCGGTCACCTCGTGTTCGCATTGACGGCACTTTGAACAGTGGACATTTCAGATGTGTTACTACCCTTCATTCGATCACTGCAAAACTCTACATTTCAAGAGGATAATGCACGACTCCATGTTGCAGGTCCTGTACGTGCCTTTCTGGATACAGAAAATGTTCGACTGCTGCCCTGGCCAGCACATTCTCCAGATCTCTCACCAATTGAAAACGTCTGGTCAATGGTGGCCGAGCAACTGGTTTGTCACAATATGCCAGTCACTACACTTGATGAACTGTGATATCGTGTTGAAGCTGCATGGGCAGCTGTACCTATACACGCCATCCAAGCTCTGTTTGACTCAATGCCCTGGCGTATCAAGGCCGTTATTACGGCCAAAGGTGGTTGTTCTGGGTACTGATTTCTTAGGATCCATGCACCCAAATTGCGTGTAAATATAATCACATGTAAGTTCTAGTACAAAATATTTGTCGAAGGAATACCCGCTTATTACTTGCATTTCCTCTTGGTGTAGCATTTTTAATGGCCAGTAGTGTATATATGACAGATTGGTTACTACCTGTAAGGTGAAAAATATGTTTACATATCCAGAATGAGATATTCACTCTACAGCGGAATGTGTGCTGATATGAAACTTCTTGGCAGATTAAAACTGTGTGCCCGACCGAGACTCGAACTGGGGACCTTTGCCTTTCGCGGGCATGTGCTCTGCCATCTGAGCTACCGAAGCACGACTCACGCCCGGTCCTCACAGCTTTACTTCTGCCAGTATCTCGTCTCCTACCTTCCAAACTTAACAGAACCTCTCCTGCAAACCATGCAGACATAGCACTCCTGAAGGAAAGGGTACTGCGGAGACATGGCTTAGCCACAGCCTGGGGGATGTTTCCAGAATGAGTTTTTCACTCTGCAGCGGAGTGTGCGCTGATATGAAACTTCCAGGCAGATTAAAACTGTGCGCCCGACCAGGACTCGAACTCGGGACCTTTGCCTTTCACGGGCAAGGGCTCTACCATCTGAGCTACCGAAGCATGACTCACGCCCGGTCCTCACAGCTTTACTTCTGCCAGTATCTCGTCTCCTACCTTCCAAACTTTACAGAAGCTATCCTGTGAACCATGCAGAACTAGCACTCCTGAAAGAAAGGATCCTGCAGAAACAAGGCTTAGCCACAGCCTGGGGGATGTTTCCAAAATGAGATTTTCACTCTGCAGTGGAGTGTGCGCTGATATGAAACTTCCTGGCAGATTAAAACTGTGTGCCCGACCGAGACTCGAGCTCGGGACCTTTGCCTTTCACGGGCAAGAGCCCCACCATCTGAGCTACCGAAGCACGACTCACGCCCGGTCCTCACAGCTTTACTTCTGCCAGTATCTCGTCTCCTACCTTCCAAACTTAACAGAAGCTCTCGTGCGAACCATGCAGAACTAGCACTCCTGAAAGAAAGGATACTGCGGACACATGGCTTAGCCACAGCCTGGAGGATGTTTCCAGAATGAGACTTTCACTCTGCAGCGGAGTGTGCGCTGATACGAACTTCCCGGCAGATTAAAACTGTGTGTCCGACCGAGACTCGAACTAAGGAACATATGCCTTCCGCGGGCAAGTGCTCTACCATCTGAGCTACCGAAGCACGACCCACGCCCGGTCCTCACAGCTTTACTTCTGCCAGTATCTCGTCTCCTACCTTCCAAACTTTACAGAAGCTCTCCTGCGAACCATGCAGAACTAGCACTCCTGAAAGAAAGGATAATGCGGACACATGGCTTAGCCACAGCCTGACGGATATTTCCAGAATGAGATTTTCACTCTGCAGCGGAGTGTGCTCTGATATGAAACTTCCTGGCAGATTAAAACTGTGTGCCCGACCGAGACTCGAACTCGGGACCTTTGCCATTCGCGGGCAAGTGATCTACCATCTGAGCTACCGAAGCACGACTCACGCCCGGTCCTCACAGCTTTACTTCTGCCAGTATCTCGTCTCCTACCTTCCAAACTTTACAGAAGCTATCCTGTGAACCATGCAGAACTAGCACTCCTGAAAGAAAGGATACTGCAGAAACAAGGCTTAGCCACAGCCTGGGGGATGTTTCCAGAATGAGATTTTCACTCTGCAGCGGAGTGTGCGCTGATGTGAAACTTCCTGGCAGATTAAAACTGTGTGCCCGACCGAGACTCGAACTTGGGACCTTTGCCTTTCGCGGGAAAGTGCTCTACCATCTGAGCTACCGAAGCACGACTCACGCCCGGTCCTCACAGCTTTACTTCTGCCAGTATCTCGTCTCCTACCTTCCAAACTTTACAGAAGCTCTCCTGCGAACCATGCAGAACTAGCACTCCTGAGAGAAAGGGTACTGCGGAGACATGGCTTAGCCACAGCCTGAAGGATGTTTCCAGAATGAGATTTTCACTCTGCAGCTCAGTGTGCGCTGATATGAAACTTCCTGGCAGATTAAAACTGTGTGCCCGACCGAGACTCGAGCTCGGGACCTTTGCTTTTCACGGGCAAGGGCTCTACCATCTGAGCTACCGAAGCATGACTCACGCCTGCTCCTCACAGCTTTTCTTCTGCCAGTATCTCGTCTCCTACCTTCCAAACTTTACAGAAGCTATCCTGTGAACCATGCAGAACTAGCACTCCTGAAAGAAAGGATCCTGCAGAAACAAGGCTTAGCCACAGCCTGGGGGATGTTTCCAAAATGAGATTTTCACTCTGCAGCGGAGTGTGCGCTGATATGAAACTTCCTGGCAGATTAAAACTGTGTGCCCGACCGAGACTCGAAATCAGGACTGTTGCCTATCGCGGGCAAGTGCTCTACCATCTGTGCTACCAAAGCACGACTCACGCCCGGTCCTCACAGCTTTACTTCTGCCAGTATCTCGTCTCCTACCTTCCAAACTTTACAGAAGCTCTCCTGCGAACCATGCAGAACTAGCACTCCTGAGAGAAAGGGTACTGCGGAGACATGGCTTAGCCACAGCCTGGGGGATGTTTCCAGAATGAGATTTTCACTCTGCAGCTCAGTGTGCGCTGATATGAAACTTCCTGGCAGATTAAAACTGTGTGCCCGACCGAGACTCGAGCTCGGGACCTTTGCTTTTCACGGGCAAGGGCTCTACCATCTGAGCTACCGAAGCATGACTCACGCCTGCTCCTCACAGCTTTTCTTCTGCCAGTATCTCGTCTCCTACCTTCCAAACTTTACAGAAGCTATCCTGTGAACCATGCAGAACTAGCACTCCTGAAAGAAAGGATCCTGCAGAAACAAGGCTTAGCCACAGCCTGGGGGATGTTTCCAAAATGAGATTTTCACTCTGCAGCGGAGTGTGTGCTGATACGAACTTCCCAGCAGATTAAAACTGTGTGTCCGACCGAGACTCGAACTAAGGGACATATGCCTTTCGCGGGCAAGTGCTCTACCATCTGAGCTACCGAAGCACGACTCACGCCCGGTCCTCACAGCTTTACTTCTGCCAGTATCTCGTCTCCTTCTTTTCCAAACTTTACAGAAGCTCTCGTGCGAACCATGCAGAACTAGCACTCCTGAAAGAAAGGATACAGCGGACACATGGCTTTAGCCACAGCCTGGGGGATGTTTCCAGAATGAGATTTTCACTCTGCAGCGGAGTGTGCGCTGATATGGAACTTCCTGGCAGATTAAAACTGTGTGCCCGGCCGAGACTCGAACTCGGGACCTTTGCCTTTCGCTGGCAAGTGCTCTTCCATCTGAGCTACCGAAACACGACTCACGCCTGTCCCTCACAGCTTTACTCCTGCCAATATCTCGTCTCCTACCTTCCAAACTTTACAGAAGCTCTCCCTGCGAACCATGCAGAACTAGCACTCCTGAAAGAAAGGATACTGCAGATTCATTCTGGAAACATTCCCCAGGCTGTGGCTAAGACATGTATCTGCAGTATCCTTTCTTTCAGGAGTGCTAGTTCTGCATGGTTAGAAGGAGAGCTTCTGTAAAGTTTGGAAGGTAGGAGACGAGATACTGGCAGAAATAAAGGTGTTAGGACCGGGCGTGAGTCGTGCTTCGGTAGCTCAGATGGGTCGGTCGGCTCTCAGCCGTGGCAGCGTGCGGACGGCCCCGCGCGCCGGCCAGTGTTCCGCTGCAGGCGTTTGTTTACTTCCGCGTCGTAGCTTTCAGGCTTGCGTCCGTCCACCGTGAACAATATGTCGAGCGCTTACCGCCGTGCGACCCTTAAAGTTTCCTTCCCAGCTGAACATGCGCGACCTCGTGCACATGAAGTTGAAACGTTCATACGTGAAGAAGTTCGTTTAGATCCTAACCACGTTATCGGAATCCATTTTTCGATCACGAGTAGTGTCGTTCATATTAAAATGACAAACACCGAGGTGTGTGAAGATGTTATTCGCCGCCATGCCAATGGACTTAAGTTCAAATACTCTGATGGTCACGTCGGAGCTGTAACACTCGAACTCGCAGAGTACGGTCAACGCACGATTAGGGTGTTTGAACTACCTTTTGAAGTGCCGAAGGACGAAGTTGTCTCTGCGTTACAACCATACGGTAACGTCATCGGTTACGTAGAAGAAAAATGGCAAACCTTCACGACCTACCATGTCCTTAATGGTGTGCGTCAGGTCAAAATTGAACTGAAAAAGCATATTCCATCATACCTGACCATTGGCGGGGTGCGAGCCATTGTCATGTACGACGGCCAACCCCGAACATGTGCGGGTTGTGGACAAGAAGGCCACGTCAGATCCGCCTGCATGCGACGCCGCCTGATCCAGACGCCGGTCGGCGAGGAAGCGTCCCCAGCGGTGATGACTCAGATCCCTGTCACATACGCCAAGGTTGCCCAGGAAGGTAGCTCGTCTACACAGAGTCTTCCTGCTCCGTTGACGTCGTCTGATCAGGTAGATGCAACCGCTCCTGAGATTCCTTCTGAGGTGCCCCAGACGCCAGATCCTAACCTGCCGAATCATCGCAGCACTGTGACTGAAAATGCTACTGAGATGGACGTTGATCCGGGAGTGGTACCTACTTCTGCTTTCCTTCAGACTGGTCCGGAGTCAGACGAAAGCCACCCGCCATCGGACTCTGAAAGACTTGTTCGAAAACAAGGATCGACACGAAAGAGAAAGAAACGTAGCCGTACACCCCCTGATGAATCCATTCTACGGATGGATACCGGGGATGCAGACCCGAAGATGGACGACAAACCGATCTCTGATGACCGAAAGGCTGATGCGACAGACCCGCCACAGGCGACCACTGGCAATGAACACCCCTCATTACTGACGCCGTCGCCCGCACAGGTCGACGTTGAAGAGAGCCTATCCGATGAGACGAAAACTACGTCTCTTCTCCACGTGGATGCCGTGCACAGCCGATGCCCTACCGCAGCATCAGTCTCCTGGGCAGACGACGTGGAGATCGACGGGACTGGGGTGGATGCTGCTGATGATGGGGCACCCCCATCGGTTGCGCCCGCGCCCGCAAACTCTCCACAATAGCAGCCTCTTCAGCGGACCGGCAAGATCGACGACCTCTCGCTCCTGAAGAAGAAGCCCCGCCTGTGCCTGTGGGACTCCAACACCAGCATTATCGTGTCGCAACGATTAACCTCGCGACCATTCGTGCGCCCCACAAACTAGCGCTGCTCCGCGATATGATTTATGATGCGGACATAGATATTGCACTTTTTCAGGAAGTGCATGTCGCCGATTTTTCACCACCACATGGCTTCACGGTGCATCTTTCTCCCGCTTCGGACACCGGTAGTGGTGTTGCCATCATCTTACGCGAAGGCCTGCCTGCCGAAGATGTCCTATACCTCCCCAGCGGCAGAGGTATGGCCCTTACTCTCTTTAGTGTACGCATCATCAATATTTATGCGCCGTCGGGCTCCAGCTACCGTCGTGAACGCAATGCCTTCTTCGCGAATGAAGTCACACCCCTTTTTATGGGACCACACGATGACTGGATCATGGGTGGAGACTTCAACTGCACCCAGCGACCTCAGGATCAATTGCCGCGTCACTCACCATGCGCAGCTCTGGAAACAGTCGTCACGCGGCTACAATTTGTCGACACGTGGAGACATGTTCACGGTGATCTTTTGGGCTTCACGTACCACACTGCGCACTCCTCTAGCCGACTGGATCGCATCTACATCTCGCGATCCCTAATTCAACACACTCGACAGGCTGAAATCTGGCCTGTTGCATTCTCAGACCATGAGGCTTACTTCTGTGATGTTGTTCTCACAAGACAGGCAGTATGGCACGGACGTGGTTTATGGAAACTGAACACGGCACTTCTTAATTCACCTGACTGTCGACTTCTAATAGAAGACACTTGGATTACATGTAATAGACGCCGACCCACGTATCCGTCTACCATATCCTGGTGGATCCAGTGTGCAAAACCTGCTCTTCGAAAAACTTTAATCCGGTATGGCAAAGATGTTGTCGCCTGGAGGAAGAACACTATGGACTTTTACTACAGGATCCTACGAGAATGCTCCACGATGCCAGCCTCCCCTGAGCGCCATACAAGGATGAACCAAGCTAAGGCCCAAATCTCCAATCTCATGCGACGGCATTTGGAAGGGGCGATAGTACGATCTCGTACTGCAGATCGCATGCCTCATAAACATCCGTCGATGTACCATATCATCCAAGAACGACAAAATCGACGCCGAAAATTGATTCACGTCCTAACGGATCAAGAAGGGCGTCGCTACGTAACCCAATCTGCCATAGGGAATGTGCTTCACGCTCACTACCGGCAGCTCTACGCCGCAGTTCCACATTCCCCAGAGTTGATCGAGGAAGTATCACAGCTCAACTTCGGTGGTATCCCAGGAGATGCGGCGATTGATTTGATGTCGGAGGCGACTGATGAGGAAGTCCGCGATGCGATCCGGGCAGGAACCATCAATCGCTCCCCGGGCCCCGACGGTCTTCCCCTCGAATTTTATCGCACCTTCCGTGATTTGTTAGAGTCCACCTTCACCTCCATCTGTCGGGAACTGATGTCTCCGGAAGTACCTGTGCCGGACGCTTTCATGGAAGGAATTATTATTCCTGTACATAAACCGCACGGTGGCAACAATATCAGTGATTATCGGCCCCTCACCCTCCTTAACAGTGATATGAAAATCTTCACTCGCCTTTTGGCAGCACGACTTAAAAACGTTGCCCGACATGTTGTGTCACCAGACCAAGCCTCTTTGGGAGGCGACAACAATATTCGCACGGCTTTATGCCGCTACAGGGATATGATCGCCGTTGCCCAGGCACAACGCCTCTCTGGGGCACTTGCGTCTTTGGACTTCAGTCAAGCTTTTGATAGGGTTGACCATTCGTTCCTTACGGCCGTTCTCCACCATATGGGTTTCCCGGTCGCCGTTATCACGGTAGTGATGCGCCTTCTGCGGGGTGCCTCATCCAGGATTATGTACAATGGCAGACTCACTCCACCGATAATAATAGGTCGATCCGTACGTCAAGGTTGCCCTCTATCAGCAATTTTGTACGCCTTTTCCTTGGAATCCTTGCTATGTGGACTAAGACAACGTTTGATAGGGTTGTCCATAGATCGCTTCCGATTCTGTTGCTCGGCCTATGCTGACGATGTCGTCATCTGTTTACGTAATGCCGACGAAGTTCGAGCTGTTTTGACGTGGGTAGCGACTTATGGTGAGGCGTCGGGTAGCTCTTTAAACGTACGTAAGTCACAAGTTATGTTCATTGGCACGGGACTTCCCGTGGAGTGCGTTACACCTCTCACCACCGTTGATACCATTCGTTGTTTGGGAATAGATTTTTCATCTGATCTCCAGCGTTCAGCCACCATCAACTGCCGACGCCTCCTTTTAATGATCAGAGCAGGGCTTATGGACCATCGCCTTCGATCCCTAGATATTCTCCAACGAGCTCGATATGTCAATACATATATCGCATCCCGAGTTCCCCATGTAGCGCAAGTTCTACCTTTCCCGCTTACTGTGGCACGTCGCATGTTGGCAGCGATGGCATCTTTCGTCAGCTCTGGGATGTTGTTCAAAGTTAACTATGTGACCCTTACTCTTCCCCGTGAACGAGGTGGGATAGGTCTGTTTCACGTGCCGGATAGAGCTCGCGCCCTATTTGTCAGCTCCCAGATGACGGTATGGACACGTTGCCCAACGAGCCTCACTGGTCTCCTCCTGTCGGCATACTCGCCGGTCTCACTGTCAGCCCCAGTGATGATCTCGGATGTTCCGGCCCAGTTCCATTATATACGGTACTTCTTTCTGGAACTCAGTTATCTACGCCTCACCTTACCAAGACAGCTTTTACTCAAGACAAAGGCAGTATACAATGTCCTCCAATTAGGTCGTCCACCTAACCCGAATGAACTAAAGTTCCCACAGGTTGACTGGCGTCATGTATGGCGCGCGGTGTTCGCCTGTTACCTTGACACGAATGTTCAATCTGTCTGGTACATAACTGTCAATGGTAAGCAAATCAACCAATTTCGCCTTCATCGTATCCACCTCGCCCAATCACCTCTATGCTCCACGTGTGGAGTGCCAGACAATGATGAACATCGGTTTGTTTGCGGACCGGCGGCGGAGGTTTGGCACTTGGTTCGACGTATTGTGGCTTTTCTAACGCGGGACATTCCGGATCGGATTACTCCCCTTTCATTATTATTTCCGGAACGTGACTATTTTCCTCGGACAAAGACCAATGCTGTGAATTGGATTCGCGGACATGCCATTCACTACTTATTTGGACAAACTGTAGACTCTGTACTCGATTTTTGGACATACCTTAATGACCGTCATTATGTCGTTGTCCGTCACCCAAAATACAGACAATTTTTCTCGAACTTCCTTGGGAGTGCTTTCCACGAGCCGCCTCGCAGCTGGAATGTGTTAAGCCAAGAGAGGAGAAGGTTTCCTGTTTGAACCAATGAACATTTCTGAACAATTGAACGGAACACATCAATTTCGAGAAGACGTGACTCAACATATTACCAGCGGGGCGCAGAAGGCCTCTGATCAATTACACAAAAAAAAAAAAAAAATAAAATAAAATAAAATAAAATAAATAAATAAATATAAAACAAAAAAAAAATTAAAATAAACTTCAGAAAAAGGTAGATTTTGTTTTGTTTGTAAGGATAGCCCTAGCCTTGATTTCCCATATTTCCCCAGGTATATAGGCAGCTCTCTGGGGTAGGTTTAGTCAGGAGCCAACGCCTGAAGTGGACCAGATTTATTTATTTATTTTTTTTTATAGGATGAAAAGTGGCGGTGGCACTTGTTTTTTTAGTTCCATTTTATTAAAAAAAGGGGGGCACAAAAAAAATATATAAAAAAAAAGTTGGGAAAAAAAAACAAAAAAAAAAACAAAGAAAAAAAAATAACAAAGAAAAAAAAAAGATGGTAGAGCACATGCCCGCGAAAGGCAAAGGTCCCGAGTTCGAGTCTCGGTCGGGCACACAATTTTAATCCTCCAGGAAGTTTCATGTTTATGTATCCTGGAAAAACCCAACAGGTTTAGATTGACGATGCGAAAATTTCCTTTGTATTGACTATGAATAGCAACCCTTCGAAGCGCATTTTCGAGATGGATTGTGCTGCACGTATCAGCTTGTCTGGGAGGAAATAGCAAGCTCAGACTGCCATGGGAGAAACATCTTTGTGTAATGACCTGAATAAGAAGCAGGCTTGGACCTATAGGGGAAACATATGTCCTTTGCCTGGACGTGAGTAGCAACGTATGCAGGTTTAGAAATGTCTACATCTTTTGTCTAAGCTATGAATAGATTACAACATGCATGGTCTCACACTGTCAGGCATATGGAGGCTGCGAGGCGGCTATAGGATACACCCGGTCTGGTTTCAGTTACCAGAGTGCGGAGAAGTGGTGTCACTGGCCTAGTGGCGGATGGTAGAACAGGCAGATGGAAGTAGCTCTGCAGCCATTGCTGTGGCCTAATGTGCAGTGTAATGCTGTCGCGACAGCCTGCAGAGCCGATGGGACTGCTGTAGTGAACAGACGTGTCAGTCTGCAGATGGCAGTGCTAGCAGCAGCACTGTGTAGGAATGTGTGCCGATTAGCAGTGCTTGCAGCGATGGCGTCTGCACAGCAGTGGAGTGTTTGGTGAGTCGTGCGTGACCCAATCGAGCCCAGCACAGCTCAGTGCTGCCCACGGGCGGCTTACAGCAGCGGGCGTGACCAGCACACCACAGGCCTGTAGTGCCGACTTTGCAGCTGCTCTTAGTCTTCCACCGTAGAGGATCACTGACACGAGTGGTGGTAGGAGTGGCGACGAGAGGGCCTGGTGGTGGCAGCATATACGGACCGCAGATGCACCCCCACCCCTCTGTGCAGTGTTTCTTTAACCTTGCTGTTGCTTTCACTTTTAATATACAGATGTAGTATTTAAAACACTTCAACAACACATGCATTTTTCATACAGTTATTGACATTGTAATATGTCAATATGTCATTGGAGATAATAATAATAATAATAACAAAATAATACTCAGAACCTAATTTAAAAAAATATAGTAATAATAATAAAATGCAGAACATTATTTATGAAAATTTATTAATATTCACGTGGCGTTACTTGGTAACAACAGACAGTTTTCAACTTCTTAGATAGCATTGCACTATTTTTCTTTCCATATTTGTTTTGTTAATTCACTGATTGCAATCTGAACACTAGTAGTCTCATAAATATTGACAAAATCATAAATATGAAACCGTTTTTACAACACAGGCAATTATTCTTGAAAACGTTAACTCTTAACCATGGTAGTGGGTCTGATGGCCCCATGTTCAATCTTTTAATGTGTGCAAAAATACAGAGCGCGAGTCATAGCTCCCCATGCTCCTACGTACCTTCCAGCAGTAAGTCAAGAATTAGCTGTGTGACAGTCATGTTTCACTCCCTGCTCCGAAGGTCAATATTGGTGTACATGCTGGTCCGCTGCACCCACGAATTTAGATATGTGATTTATTTGGTTTCCTTGTGTCTTCAGTTTCACTGTTTTAGTTCAGGCATTTCTACTGGAAAATCAAAAGAGTTTTTTCTAGAAATCGATATGACATATTAGAGGATGGGTTGAACGCTGAAATACGTAGCTATGAAGACGAAACTGGAAAGTACACCTGTGCGCATTCATCTTCCGTTTAAAAAATCAGAAAATGAGTTTTCAGACAATGACGAAGAGTTTCCCATAATCAGTGATCATGACTCAAACTCAGGGAAGAGATTCATCAAGATGAAATTCAAGTGAGTGAAGACACTAATTCCACGAAATACTTTTACACAAAAAATGTTCACATGGGCTAAAACAACCTCGTGTGAGGAACAATATTATTATCAAATTTCCATGTACCACTTCTCGTTCAGGGCGTATTGAGCCATTTGATCCAAATGAAGCATTCGAGATAATATTCGATGCGGTTATCGAGTGCAAAGTACTATTTTGGACAAACAGAATACTAGCAAAGTTCAGACTGAGGTAATTACCCTTAAATTTGAAAGAAATAAGAGAAAGGGATGCTCATTCTGCCCCCCCCCCCCCCCATACTTATGCGCTAAGTGCAACCTGCCTATTTAAGTGACTTGTTCCAAATCAGTATGCTATTCGTGCATGCAACTTAACTCACCTTCACCACCGTCAAAAAATTTTACAGAAGAAAAATTTAAATTTTTGTTTTGATGCTATTAAGAAGCGCATTTTAAAATTCAAGAAAAAAATTGTTTTTTTGTCGTATTTTGGTACTTTTTACATATTTTTTCGATGTGTGTTCCTAGTTTGGACTGATTTATGTAAGTGCAAATAAGAGTAAATAATGGAAGTGCATATCGTTAATTTTACTCATAACAACGTCTGTTAACGTTAATGTTCACGAGTTAATAAAAATATTGAAAACTAAAACATATTTTTATTTTTATTGATATTTAAAAATATCTTATATAGCCTATGAATTATTATAGAAACGTTATTACTTTTCATGCCTACAGTTAAGGCTTAACAATTATTTTCTAACTTTTATTCTTACTCATTGCAATTTCGACGGAAGTTGGTGACGTGTTTTGCACACATATTTATCACATTTTCCACAGAATATGTTTGTTTTTTGTCATTGCATTCTGGACACAAGTTACAGCATGCATAGTTAGCAGGTTTTCTTGTTGCACTGATTATGATACACTAGCCATGCCATCAGGGGGATATCATCATTCTTCCTTAATGCAATGTGTTCTGCTACCAGTGACTTTTCAAGTTTCTCCAAGAATATTCAGACCCTCAATATTTGACAATTATATTATTTTATTTCGAAGGACTTTACAAAATACTACTTCAGATGAACTTTTTGCGTCACTTATTCTGATGGCTGCATACCTGATAACTTCTGGGGTACTCACGATGATATTCGAAGGCTGATAGGTGACCATTTTGTGCTGATGGGTGTAACTGCCGTTCCATATTCCCATTTTTAGAAGGAAAATGCTGTAGTCTATTCTGTACAGTCTGTGGACTGTCGTCTCTGTCATCAGAATGATTGCTTTCAGGTGCACTACGTCAGTGATCTTCAAACTTGGAAAGTGTTCGTTCATCTGTTTAGGAATTTAGAAATTCATCCAACTCAACATCAGTCAATGATCTAAATGCCATGGTGCCACAATTCAAGCTGAGCAGAAACAATAAAGACTGAGTGCTAAACAGTTTCTTAGAATAGGCAAGAAACAAGCAAATTATAGTAAATGCAGAGGTTTTCTTTATCGGCCACAGTAAGTTAGTACAATAAAAATCATTATTATCGTTAAGTAACAGTATTTTGTCGATCATTATGACCACAGTGTTACAATTGTGACTATTAAGCTTTACAACCAAACTACTTAAAATATTTTTGTACACTTATTGCTTATGCATTTTCAGACAACTATATCTTGGTATTTAAATAATAAGACATAAAATATAAAACTATTTCAGATCTTACAGATTTGAACACAACAGGAAGGTTAAATAAATACTCCTATTCTATCCCAGTACTTGCCTAAGCATAGCACTTGTGGACTTGAACTTAGGTCAAGTCAGATCCGAACTTAGGGTGACATTTGTCTTAACTGTTATGTCAGCGGGGAGAGGGTAAGGGGATAATTGTTTAAACTTCAGACATGTGAACTTTAATTTAGAATGAGTGATATAAGACAACAGAACAAATCCCAGTGGCTGTGTTGAATTCTACAACTTAGAACAAATGTCCTGTCAACCTTGCAGGCTGTTCTTGTATCTCGAGGTCAGCCATCTAGGACTGGGATGTCATAGAATTGGGAAAAACCCAGGAAATCTCAAAACCATGTAAACTGTGCTCGTATACTACACATCAGCTGCATTAGATTCTGACATAAAACTGATACGAAAACCTGACTAATGTGGTGTTCGAATTCCACAAGTCGCTATCTCGTTTTCTGACATCACAGGGCTGAGCTCATGTTCCACAGGTCTTCCCTCTTAATTTCTGAGCAACAGAACGATGCACCATCCACCTTTTTTTAATGTTTTTTTATTTCCCACCTACTATACTTATAACAGCCTTGCGTCCAACAGTGATGGGGGAGAAATTCATTACACAACTGGGCTATTTTGAATTTCCCACCATTTCTGAATTTCCCACCTTGATTTGGATTCCCCGCCATTTCATACACATGGAAATTAGTCTATGTCAGAGTGGTGAGGGGAAGAAGATGGGGGTATATCTGACATTGCATACCATCATAGTGGGAGTGGGGAATCTGGCAACATTGCAGATTATGCTTGAACTGTCACAGCTATGTTATTGTTAGGGCCCGGATTTTAATGACAAGTCATATTTTTTTTCTGAACTATACAGTGAATTTTAGAACAATTTATACACTAATCTAGGCATTTTTAGTGTCGAAAAATGTATTTTTATTGTGCATGTAAAGTCATATTTCAACAAATTTTAGTAATAGGTCATATTGCGGCTAACTTTTAATATAATAGGTCATATTTCCGCCAACATTTGTCAAAAATGCATATACCCTTTTTTTTCGTATCTTACGGGACACACAAATAAGAAAATGAATATGTTGCTCACGAGACAATATTTAACGCGCTATTATGAAAGATAAACAGATAAATTAATACACAGCTTTATTTCTCAGGACTGTAGCAGAAAATCGGTGTACCACAACAGTCGTTTCGCGAACATAAAAACATTGTTGCACAGAGTCAACAATACGCTCTCATAGCCAACAAAGGCGGCTTCTGCCGTAATAATCATCGCAGTTGCACAGGTGTTTCCAGTAACCAGTTTGAATACAGCCTTTGCCTTGTTCAACGTGCCTAAAGCAAAGTGCTTCGACAGCGTGAAGTTGCGAGGATATGTTCGAGAATTTGGAGAGAAGTTCTTTAGTACTAATGGGAAAATGTCATTTTGTAAACTGTGTGAAGTTAAAGTTAGTGCAGAAAAGCGCTTTAATGTGCATCAACACTGTAATACCGCTAAACACAGCAGCTGTGTGAAACGAAGTGCTGAAAATAATAGCAGGCAAACGCTGTTATTTGAACAGACAGGTCAATCGTCAACCATGCAATCATTCTGCAAGGATTTGTGTGAGATGATGGTGTCCTGTAACATCCCACTGGGAAAGTTGAAGAATCCACGCTTCGGACGGCTCTTGGAGAAGTACACAACACATCCAGTTGCAGATGAATCTACACTGAGAAAGAAACTATTTATCCGTATGCTACAATGATGTGCTCAAAAAAATCTGGATTACTATTGCTGAGCAAAAGATCTGGCTGTCGATAAATGAAACTACAGATATTAGTGGGCGATATATTGCAAATGTTGTTGTTGGTTGGTTCAAATGGCTCTGAGCACTATGGGACTCAACTTCTGAGGTCATCAGTCCCCTAGAACTTAGAACTATTTAAACCTAACTAACCTAAGGACATCACAAACATCCATGCCTGAGGCAGGATTCGACCTGTGACCGTAGCGGTCGCGCGGCTCCAGACTGTAGCGCCTAGAACCGCTCGGCCACCCCGGATGGCCTGTTGTTGTTGGTGTTCTAAAAGTTGATGGCCCTGGAGATGTGTTCCTACTAAAGTGTGAAGCTCTCGATAGAGTAAACAACTCGACGATTGCTATGTTGTCTGACAATTCTCTGAAGTTACTGTGGCCAGATGGTGTGAAAAGAGACAACGTTTTGCTGCTTGTAACAGATGGTGTTTCATATATGGCTAAAGCAGCCAAAGGGCTTCAGATTCTCTACCCCAGTATGGTGTACGCCACTCGCCTTGCACATGCGTTGCACAGAGTTGCCGAAGAGGTTGCGATCAAATTACCCTGACGTGGACAAATTAATTTCCTGTGGCACGAAAATCTATGTGAAGTCTATGGGTGCAGAAATTCAAGGAACAAGCACCTACAACACCCCTCCCACCTAAACCTGTTCTTACACGATGGGGTTCTTGGCTTAATGCTGCTGAGTATTACTGCACCAACTACACCCCAATGAAGAAATTCCTCTGTGAGCTTGTTAGTGATGAATCAAGTGCTATCAAAATTGTGAAAGAAGTTTTTACAGATACATTATCTCGAAACTTAGCATACATCAACCCCATTTTTTCAGTGATATCAAAAGCCATCAAACGACTGGAAGCTGTTGGCACTCAGCTATGTGAGGCCCTAAGTTTTGTGCGACATGTGCAGAGTGAGTTGGGTCGAGCTTGTGGTCATGTGGCTGACCAAGTCAAAACCAAATTGGAAAGTGCTCTCCAACGGAATCCTGGATATCCTGCACTGTGCAAAATTAGTGACAGTCTTTCAGGGAATGCCGCAACATTTGAAGATACTGAAACAAAGCTGAACTCCAGTGACCTGGCTGCCTTCAAATACGCTCCAGTGACGTCTTGTGAAATGGAGAGGAGCTTTTCCAGTTTCAAAACTATCCTCAGCAACAACCGTAGTTATTTGGCAATGGAAAACCTGAAAATGCACTTTGTGAACCAGTGCAACTTTGCAGATACTGAAGATTGACATACGGTATTAAATAACATGAAACACTTTAAATACTATGTAGAAATAAAAACATTGTTTTACTGTTTCGATAGATGATCTTTTCACTGTACTTTGTGTTTAGAAAATAAAACATTCAGACATTCAAAAAATAGGTGCAAATTAGCCACAAACCCTACTGAAAAAAGAACTATACTTACAATATTTTGAGAAGTGAATTTTGTATTACTTTGTGGAGAATAAAACATTGAATAAACAAACAAGAATGCTTTAAATAAACTTCTATCAAGTCATATTTTATTTTTTAAGGTCATATTTATGTAAGTTTTAGGTCATAAATGCTTGCATATTTCACTGTTTTTTAGGTAATTAAAATCTGGGCCCTAGTTATTGTTAATAAGTAGCAAGTTTGTTTTGTTTGCGAAAGTGAAGCAAAGATTTAATTTCACAGAGTACTGGAGTATTGTTTTGCTGCACATAAAATAATCAGTTAAGTGCATAACCCACTGTTGTTGAAATTTCTTTTTATAGACTGCACAACTGGATATACATGTAAGGATGATTGTAATGGTTGGTTAAAATCGCGACTGACATACAGAGAGTCGAGCAGAGACAGCTCTGCGTGAAGTCAGGATAGCTGTTGGGCACCTGTGATGCGTCAAAGACGCCAATAAAGCATTATTAGACTTCAATCACATATTCTGAAATTTTACAAGTCGCCATTCTTCAACACCAGCCTCGGCTGTTGCTCGTTCAGCTGTGTACTGGATTCAAACTGACATCTGTCAAGTCAGCACTGCAACTGCAAGCCCATGAGAAGATGTCAGCGACGCTAGCGTCGCAACCAGTTGCCAGCGAGCAGGGGCGGCCATTGCTAAGCACAAAGTGATCTTGGGCTGGCTACTGGAAGTCCTCAGTTCCACTCCGAATTCTGCAGTGACCCTCAATAATCCAACTGCGATGTGTCTGGTATCGGTAGTCGTGTGGTTGGTTGATGTCCTCCATAACAGCTGGTAGGGGTCAGCACTCAGAAGTGCCTGAGTGTTGAACAGTAACCTTGATCCCAGGAGGCCCTGCTGCTGGTTTCCACGATGAATTTCAGTGCTGGCAGCACCCTGCGACGTTGTGTTGGAGTCGGACACTTCCGACGCCAAATCTTCCGATGACAGTGCCGGAGTGCACGTCTCTGGCACCAGCTGGCAGAAGGCCAGCAGAGGCACAATTTCCAGCCTTACTCACTAGTCGAAGTAGCTTGCATGCATACATACTATAACAAGCTTGGACAGAGGAATATAGCACAAAACGGTGTGAGTGTTGGCAGTCGCTCTCTCAGGCTGGCAGTGAGATGGCTCGACATGGCTGGTCTGCTCCTAGCGTGGGGTGGGATACTTACTGTGCTTACTCAGGTGTGTTGCTGGCAGCTCTTCACCATTCCACACTGAATGTCTGAGTCAGTCAGATACGGCAGTGCCCAGCGAGCCATTTCGCTGGCTGGGAGTTGGTCCGAGTGGTGTAGCGCATTCGAAATGTTGTTACATTGAGCCTATACTGGTGGCATTCAACCATACATAGAGGTATCCATCAGTGCTTGGCCAGTAGAGTGGCAGGGGCCTCAAGCGGTATTTGTTTAGATAAATAAACGTTCCTTTTCCAATTCTACAACATACACGCAGCAGTAATTGCTTACACATTAAAAGTCTTGTATTTGCAATAATGTGCGTGCCTCTTTGGATGACAGTTTTGAAAAATTGGCTTTATAACGTCGTTCAGTGTGAGCACAAGCTCCGTACAGTGGCTACATTTTTAATATTTCCTGATTCATGTTTAACAATGCTAAGAAGTTATAATGCACTAAAACAGGTCAGTAACTGATTTAACAAGGAAACTATCTCTCATTTTTTTTGAAATGTTGTGCCATTTTATACTTATTACTGTGCTGAACATTCCTAAAAAAAATAGACCATGCAATATGCAAGCTTCTCTCTTGGACTTTTTCAAAATTTTCCACTGCTTTTACACTGAAGTGTATCAACTGTAATGCCGTAGTATTGGACCTTGGACACCCATGTTTTGAGTTTTGTAGCCGTATTGAGACATAAATTGTACACATTTAGAGAAGGCTACCTTGGAAAAATATCCATCAGTCATCTTGGGCAATAAATTGCAGTGATAAGGATAATTAATTATGTAATAAAGTAAATCACAAATAAACTCCAACATCTGCTCTCCAACCAACAGGATAACACCACAGGGTCATTAACTAGATCCTAAATAACCAGAGAATAACAAAACAAGTGTTCCACATGGCTGTGAGAAAAAGGGGCAGGGGAGGATGGAGGAGGACCTTGAAAGTGACAGATGGGGAAGGGAGTCATAAATAACTGGGCCAGAACCTGCTCTGTCCCGTTACTATTACCATGCAGATTTTTTAGTTTGTGTCCTGAGATTAGCTTTTATAATGAGTTGAAGATTTCCTTCTGCATAAAATTCCCCAATCTGAGATTACAGCCAGCCTATGACAGCACCTTGAAGTTCTTCATCAGAGTCAAAGCTTTGGGAGCCTAGATACTTTTTCTTGTACATAAGAAGATGGATATCACATGGAGCCAAATGTGCGCTGTAGAGCAGATATTCAGAAACGTCTCACACGATATGACACAACATTTTGTATGTTTGTTAAGCAGATGTGTTGTTAGGAATTATTGTGCAAAAACCTGACGCCGATAGTCAAGTGACCCCACAGTTTTCTTTCAGTGGTTCTTCACAGATTTCTTAATGTGTCACAACGTAGTTCAGTGTTCCTTGATCTTACACAGTCTATAAAATAAACAAACAAGATGACTTTAGAACCTCAAAAATTACTGTTCGTAACTTTTCTGGCTGATAGCCTCTGGTGTGCTTTAATGGCTTGTTGGCCGAGGCAGTATGACCTCACCCTATGGCTCTTGGTCTCCACGTTAGCAAAGGAAAGCCTAAAACCTCTTTAGTCCATTGATTCACATTTGTGTACTTCGAATCTTCACTTCATAAAATTAATTATTGTTTCTACCAACATTTTTATTATAAAGCAAAAAACAGCGCTCTGACTGTAGAAAGTTTTTTTTATCAAAACCACAAACGGTTTCATGGCAATTTACGTCCTCCTTCAGAGGATCTAAACAAGGATTAGAAAGGAAGTATTTTACAATTTTATAACTGGCTTAGTAAATATTGCTATATGGACTATGAAAGTCCTGAGCATTCCGTATATATATACATTGTGTCTACAACATTATTTCACGCTGTCCTTAAGTCTTTCCCCACCCTTCATGACACTGATAAATTAAAACCCATTAGAAATTCGCATTCGGTACATACATACATTGTGTCTACAACATTATTTCACGCTGTCCTTAAGTCTTTCCCCACCCTTCATGACACTGATAAATTAAAACCCATTAGAAACGTTTCTCAAGTACATAAAATGGGGTGTTTCAAAACAAAATTAAACGAGTATTTGGTGTGGAGGGAATGAAATAGGCTACAAAGCGTACGAAGTGTATATAAGCACCAATAAAAACATACCATATTATCAGCTGGAGGTGACGTGCGCACAGCTGTAATGAACACTGAACTAACTAGAGCCATATGCAAGCAACCATAAGGAAAACTGCATTGGTCATGGTATCTGAAAACCCAGCGATGTGGCGCTAGAGATAGTGGGGCTAGTGCATAGAACGGCGAAGCGTGAAACAGGGGGAGGTGCTGTACATAAAAGTAAATTACAATTTAACTCACCGAGTGCTATAAAACATGGACGACGCATGGATATAACACGATAAATCGTGTATGAAGCAGACTACTAATATTTATGATGGATTTTATTCCACGCAGTTTCAAAACCAATGGGGAGTTTATAAATAGTAAAAGCTTTTACAAGCAGTGAAATACGTTCTCGAAAAATAAGAACAATGGGATATCTGATTAGGTTGTTAAAACTTCCTAAAATATACCTGTGTCTCAGTTCTGTCTGGATGTTTGAGGTGAGCTCAGGAAATTTTTGTAAGACTCGGAAAATCGCTATCTCTTCTGAAGTATCAAGATTGTTACCCTTATTTCCCAAACATTTGATCTGATATCCTGTGCCACATAAATGCGCACTTAGTGCTGATCCTGAATTCGTGGAATTGGTATATGCCCTTTGAACTGAGTTGGAAGACTTCTGCTGGTTTTACCTATATATTTGGCATCACACTGCTGATAAGAAATGCAATAGTCAACCGATAAATTAAACCTATCATTAAGCGTACTTCCCTTGTGTCTAAATTTTTGGTCGTTGTTCTTAGGAATATAATAAGCATGACTATGTTTATTTGAAACCAGGCATTTACCTATTCATACATTAAATGTATTCACAGTTGCGAATATGGACAACCATCAGCTGTAGAATGGAATTACGACAATGAAAATTTGTGCTGGACCGGGGCTCGAACCCGGATTTCCCGCTTAACGGCGAGCGGCCACCTTATCCTATGGTTGTCCGTGCACTACTGACGGCCACCCTCAAACTTTCGTATGTCGTCAACCATGCATCTGCAACCTGTATTCGTACATCCATTACGTATATTCCCGTACAGGTGAGACATTTTACTTGATAGTCGCTTGTCCAGTTTCGCTGGATGAATACAATGTTATAGGCCTAGTGGCTGTATTATTCTGAATACGATGAAAAGTTCTTGTGGACATACATGCATGTCCAAAGTAACTCTGCATCGTATTCAGAATAATCTAGGCACTGCAATATCATATTTACCTATCCTGTCAGAGATATCTCCAAAGAAAGGAATGTTATGGTACTTTTTTTCTATCAGAATCAGTATTGTCTATTGTGATAAGAGAGCTGACGGCCTTCGGTTGGTATCTAGCTTGTGTCACATTGCGATTCATTCTTAGCCTTTATATTATACGAGCGACAACATAAAACAATGTTGTGGGCAAAAATGGCTCAAAAATGGTTCAAAAATGGTTCAAAAATGGCTCTGAGCACTATGGGACTTAACATCTGAGGTCATCAGTCCCCTAGAATTTAGAGCTACTTAAACCTAACTGACCTAAGGACATCACACACATCCATGCCCGTGGCAGGATTCGAACCTGCGACCGTAGCGATCGCGCGGTTCCAGACTGAAGCGCCTAGAACCGCTCGGCCACACCGGCCGGCTGTTGTGGGGAAAATTTACGTAAGTATGTAACAACTTGTGCTCCATGTAGCAACATTTAGTACCCCACTCAAAAAATTGTAAAATAGTTCGTTTCTAATCCCTGTTTAGATCACCTGAGGATTCACCTAAATAGGCGTGAAACCGGCCGTGATTTAATAAAAAAAATTCTACAGCCAGGGCGAGGTTTTTTGCTTTCTTATAAAAATGCGGACATTTGGCTGCGGTTGCCTGCAATTCAAAATGGTTTCTATCTACTCAAGATCTGCAACACGTTTGTGCATGTTATGTAGTTTCAGTTCCTGTCACTAGATCACGCCACAGTCCACTTGCAGTGCCACCTATAATGTTTTGAAGGTACGTCTCAGCAGCATGACTACTCACAGTGCACACTTAAAAACTACACTCCTGGAAATTGAAATAAGAACACCGTGAATTCATTGTCCCAGGAAGGGGAAACTTTATTGACACATTCCTGGGGTCAGATACATCACATGATCACACTGACAGAACCACAGGCACATAGACACAGGCAACAGATCATGCACAATGTCGGCACTAGTACAGTGTATATCCACCTTTCGCAGCAATGCAGGCTGCTATTCTCCCATGGAGACGATCGTAGAGATGCTGGATGTAGTCCTGTGGAACGGCTTGCCATGCCATTTCCACCTGGCGCCTCAGTTGGACCAGCGTTCGTGCTGGTCGTGCAGACCGCGTGAGACGACGCTTCATCCAGTCCCAAACATGCTCAATGGGGGACAGATCCGGAGATCTTGCTGGCCAGGGTAGTTGACTTACACCTTCTAGAGCACGTTGGGTGGCACGGGATACATGCGGACGTGCATTGTCCTGTTGGAACAGCAAGTTCCCTTGCCGGTCTAGGAATGGTAGAACTATGGGTTCGATGACGGTTTGGATGTACCGTGCACTATTCAGTGTCCCCTCGACGATCACCAGTGGTGTAAGGCCAGTGTAGGAGATCGCTCCCCACACCATGATGCCGGGTGTTGGCCCTGTGTGCCTCGGTCGTATGCAGTCCTGATTGTGGCGCTCACCTGCACGGCGCCAAACACGCATACGACCATCATTGGCACCAAGGCAGAAGCGACTCTCATCGCTGAAGACGACACGTCTCCATTCGTCCCTCCATTCACGCCTGTCGCGACGCCACTGGAGGCGGGCTGCACGATGTTGGGGCGTGAGAGGAAGACGGCCTAACGGTGTGCGGGACCGTAGCCCAGCTTCATGGAGACGGTTGCGAATGGTCCTCGCCGATACCCCAGGAGCAACAGTGTCCCTAATTTGCTGGGAAGTGGCGGTGCGGTCCCCTACGGCACTGCGTAGGATCCTACGGTCTTGGCGTGCGTCGCTGCGGTCCGGTCCCAGGTCGACGGGCACGTGCACCTTCCGCCGACCACTGGCGACAACATCGATGTACTGTGGAGACCTCACGCCCCACGTGTTGAGCAATTCGGCGGTACGTCCACCCGGCCTCCCGCATGCCCACTATACGCCCTCGCTCAAAGTCCGTCAACTGCACATACGGTTCACGTCCACGCTGTCGCGGCATGATACCAGTGTTAAAGACTGCGATGGGGCTCCGTATGCCACGGCAAACTGGCTGACACTGACGGCGGCGGTGCACAAATGCTGCGCAGCTAGCGCCATTCGACGGCCAACACCGCGGTTCCTGGTGTGTCCGCTGTGCCGTGCGTGTGATCATTGCTTGTACAGCCCTCTCGCAGTGTCCGGAGCAAGTATGGTGGGTCTGACACACCGGTGTCAATGTGTTCTTTTTTCCATTTCCAGGAGTGTAGATCTGATATCTCCTCTCCCCAGGACGCTGCCTATTTTGGTGGATGCAGTGCCGCAGAAGGGAAGGAATGCAATCAGTAGCTCATCACGTGAATGTTCAACATTTTCACGTTTCATTCTCTTGGAGAACGCTGACTTCTTATCACGTGACCCATGCCACAGACCGAGCGAGGTGGCGCAGTCGTTAGACACTGGACTCGCATTCGGGAGGACGACGGTTCAATCCCGCGTCCGGCCATCCTGATTTAGGTTTTCCGTGATTTCCCTAAATCACTCCAGGCAAATGCCGGGATGGTTCCTCTGAAAGGGCACGGCCGACTTCCTTCCCCATCCTTCCCTAATTCGATGAGACCGATGACCACGCTGTCTGGTCTCCTTCCCCAAAAACAACCAACCATGCCACAGATGTATCCAAGTGCTCCCCATCAGAAACGGTTTTCACTCTGTGTACAGTTGTATTTAAAGCTGCTCTCTTCTGGACTGGATGGTGAAAACTCTGGGTGCTAAGATATAAATCAGTGTTCGTCTACTTGTAGTACACTGACTGGCTGAGACATCCATCCGACTTTCGTTGTACCAAAAAATGCAGCCTTCCCCCTTTCCCTGTCTCGACGGTGAATTGGATGTTTCGGTGCGTACTGTTCATATGTTCATGGAAGTACTCAAGAGCATCTATGCCGTGTGGCCAGACTATAAACGTGTCGTCAACATAGCGATAAAACGAAGATGGATGAAGGGGAACCAAATTTAATGCAGGTCCCTCAAAATTCTCCACAGAAAAGTTGGCCATTGCTGGATACAACGGAGAACCTATTCCATCCGTCATTTCATGAAGTTTTCCACCATACAACAAGTCGGTGGTCGCCGTAACGTGTCTGAACGACTTCATCGTTTCAGGAGGAAAATGGTCTGTCAACTGTTTCAATGTGTCCTCCACAGGAACTTTTGTAAATAGTGAGACCACATCCACGCTGACAAAAATATCGTTTGGGCCAACTCTAAGCTGTTAAATTCTCTCAGTGAACATTTGACCGTTTTTGTGTGATGCTCATAGCATCCAGCTATCAAAGTCATCAACTTAGTTAAATATTTGGTCAGCCTGTAGGTAGGAGAACGAACAGCGCTGACAATTTGTCTCAATGGAATATTTTTCTTTGTGGACTTTAGGTAATTTGTACAGCCTAGGAAATCAAGGAGCTCCTGCTCTGACACAGTTTGGTCCCGTTTTAGTCATTTGTACCATGACATCTTCCAACAATAATGACACTTTACAGTGATATTCAGTGGTATTAAGAGCAACTGTGGCATTTTCCTTGTCAGCCGGAGGTGCCAAAAGATCTTATCTTTCCACACGAATAGAGCCCGTCTCAGCTCTGCTGATAGATTTGGGCAGCTTGGCTGAGGCTAGAGTGTGACTGATGACAAGTCTTACGTCGTCGGCGTCGTCGTGTGACAGATGCCGCACCGCCTGTTCCACGCTGCTAATGAAGGCTACGTTAGTTACGGTACAGTGCGTGGTTCAAATGGCTCTGAGCACTATGGGACTTAACTTCTGAGGTCATCAGTCCCCTAGAACTTAGAACTACTTAAACCTAACTAACCTAAGGACATCACACACATCCATGCCCGAGGCAGGATCCGAACCTGCGACCGTAGCGGTCGCGCGGTTCCAGACTGTAGCGCCTAGAACCCCTCGGCCACTCACAGTGCGTGGTGTAGGAGCTAAACTCAGTCCTTTATTAAGGGCCGAGATGGTTCCTTCGTCCCGGTTCTTGTCTGACTGGTTGATGACTGCGTGCCATTCCATGAGGTGGCACCGATCTTTGCGTGGCTGCAAATCACTCAGATTTCTTTGTCCGTTTCACCGTTCTATTACTGTGGTGATCTCTTTGATGAGCTGCCGTCGACATATCGACCAACTCCCAGTCGAGAGATGAGAGACCTACAGATAAAAATAGATGGCAGTTATATAAACTGCGTCCATTATATCCAGTTCCTACCTCGTATGTCTATCCTTTCTTTGACGACGGCCAGGCTGGTCTTCCGTGAAGTATTATTCGCACCTGACTGGTTGATGACTGCGTGCCATTCCATGAGGTGGCACCGATCTTTGCGTGGCTGCAAATCACTCAGATTTCTTTGTCCGTTTCACCGTTCTATTACTGTGGTGATCTCTTTGATGAGCTGCCGTCGACATATCGACCAACTCCCAGTCGAGAGATGAGAGACCTACAGATAAAAATAGATGGCAGTTATATAAACTGCGTCCATTATATCCAGTTCCTACCTCGTATGTCTATCCTTTCTTTGACGACGGCCAGGCTGGTCTTCCGTGAAGTATTATTCGCACCTGCGGACCTTATGTGATGTTTAACCACAGCAAACTTGGGCACGATCTCCTTGTCCCGAAAGTGTTGCAGAAATGCCAAGTTATTCCGCATCTGCGCATATTCCGCGCGCAGCTTCTCCATTTGACGAACCTGCCGCGCAGTATCCTCGCCTTAGAAGATAGTAACATGAGAACGAAGTCTTTCGCTACGCACCGTTCTAAAAAAACATTCTCGGACTTCTTGAAGCGTCAATTTATTTGTATTCCTAAGGTGATGTGTAATTGCTATCTGATTAATACTAATAATACAGGTAA
This sequence comes from Schistocerca americana, assembly GCF_021461395.2. NCBI lineage: Eukaryota > Metazoa > Arthropoda > Insecta > Orthoptera > Acrididae > Schistocerca > Schistocerca americana. The sequence goes on along the minus strand of NC_060119.1, from coordinate 172,541,002 downwards.
TAAGTCAAATGGGCTCCTGCTGGATAACAGTACACTGCATATCAAACAGGAACTGTTATGAAAAGTAGAATTTCTGAAATTGCTTTAAAATTTAAAATTGATCGTGATCTGAATAGAGGGGAATGGGATGAATGTGAGAGGCAAGACAAAATGGTGTATGCTCTATAAGTGGAAAGGTAAGAAGTCTGTTATTGTGTTATCTTCCTGTGTTGGTAGTTAGCCACAAGGTACTTCTAACCGATGTCAAGTGCAAAGAATAAATCGTAATGCTCCACAACAACTATCGTAAGAGCTACAATTATAACGTGGGTGGTACTGATCTATGTGACACGTTTATTGCTTGTTACGGGTCAAACACAAGAACAAATAGGTGGCCAATTAGACTGTTTGATCATTTTCCTGGTTTAGCTATGGTTGATCGTTGGATTATGTAAAAAGATTTTGTGCAAAGGAAGGAGTACCAAAATGTGGCAGATTGTCCCTAATAAATTTTAGACTGCATTTGGCTAATAAGCTGATAAAGTCTTCTCATGTGAGAAGTTCCTCAAAGCTCTCCAGAGAAATATTTGTGCAAACAATATTTCTTTCAATAGTCTTGAGTATAGTTGTTGTTGTTGTTGTTGTGGTCTTCAGTCCTGAGACTGGTTTGATGCAGCTCTCCATGCTACTCTATCCTGTGCAAGCTTTTTCATCTCCCAGTACCTACTGCAACCTATATCCTTCTGAATCTAGCGTATTCATCTCTTGGTCTCCCTCTACGATTTTTACCCTACACGCTGCCCTCCAATACTAAATTGGTGATCCCTTGATGCCTCAGAACATGTCCTACCAAGCTATCCCTTCTTCTAGTTAAGTTGTGCCACAAACTTCTCTTCTCCCCAATCCTATTCAATACCTCCTCATTAGTTATATGATCTACCCATCTAATCTTCAGCATTCTTCTGTAGCACCACATTTCGAAAGCTTCTATTCTCTTCTAGTCCAAACTATTTATCGTCCATGTTTCACTTCCATACATGGTTACGCTCCATACAAATACTTTCTGAAACGACATCCTGACACTTAAATCAATACTCGATGTTAACAAATTTCTCTTCTTCAGAAACGCTTTCCTTGCCATTGCCAGTCTACATTTTATGTCCTCTCTACTTCGACCATCATCAGTTATTTTGCTCCCCAAATAGCAAAACTCCTTTACTACTTTAAGTGTCTCATTTCCTAATCTAATTCCCTCAGCATCACCCGACTTAATTCGACTACATTCCATTATCCTCGTTTTGCTTTTGTTGATGTTCATCTTATACCCTCCTTTCATGACACTGTCCATTCCATTCAACTGCTCTTCCAAGTCCTTTGCTGTCTCTGACAGAATTACAATGTCATCGGCGAATCTCAACGTTTTTATTTCTTCTCCATGGATTTTAATACCTACTCCGAATTTTTCTTTTGTTTCCTTCACTGCTTGCTCAATATACAGATTGAATAACATCGGGGAGAGGCTACAACCCTGTCTCACTCCCTTCCCAACGACTGCTTCCCTTTCATGTCCCTCGACCCTTATAACTGCCATCTGGTTTCTGTACAAATTGTAAATAGCCTTTCGCTCCCTGTATTTTACCCCTGCCACCTTCAGAATTTGAAAGAGAGTATTCCAGTCAACATTGTCAAAAGCTTTCTCTAAGTCTACAAATGCTAGAAACGTAGGTTTGTCTTTCCTTAATCTAGCTTCTAAGATAAGTCGTAGGGTCAGTATTGCCTCACGTGTCCAATATTTCTACGGAATCCAAACTGATCTTCCCCGAGGTCAGCTTCCAGTTTTTCCATTCGTCTGTAGAGAATACGCGTTAGTATTGCATCCGTGACTTATTGAACTGATAGTTCGGTAATTTTCACATCTGTCAGCACCTGCTTTCTTTGGGATCGGAATTATTTTATTCTTCTTGAAGTCTGAGGGTATTTCGCCTGTGTTATACATCTTGCTCACCAGATGGTAGAGTTTTGTCAGGACTGGCTCTCCCAAGGCTGTCGGTAGTTCTAATGGAATATTGTCTACTCCCGGGGCCTTGTTTCGACTCAGGTCTTTCAGTGCTCTGTCAAACTCTTCACGCAGTATCGTATCTCCCATTTCATCATCCTCTACATCCTCTTCCATTGCCCTTGTATAGGCCCTCTATATACTCCCTCCACCTTTCTGCTTTCCCTTCTTTGCTTAGTACTGGGTTTCCATCTGAGCTCTTGATATTCATACAAGTGGTTCTGTTTTCTCCAAAGGTCACTTTAATTTTCCTGTAGGCAGTATCTATCTTACCCCTAGTGAGATAACCCTCTACATCCTTACATTTGTCCTCTAGCCATCCCTGCTTAACCATTTTGCACTTCCTGTCGATCTCGTTTTTGAGACATTTGTATTCCTTTTTGCCTGATTCATTTACTGCATTTTTATATTTTCTCCCTTCATCAATTAAATTAATTATTTCTTCTTTTACCCAAGGATTTTTACTAGCCCTCGTCTTTTTACCTACTAGGTCCTCTGCTGCCTTCACTACTTCATCTCTCAAAGCTACCCATTCTTCTTCTACTGTATTTCTTTCCCCCATTCCTGTCAATTGTTTCCTTATGGTCTCTCTGAAACTCTGTACAACCTCTGGTTCTTTCAGTTTATCCAGGTCCCATCTCCTTAAATTCCCACCTTTTTGCAGTTTCTTCAGTTTTAATCTACAGTTCATAACCAATAGATTGTGATCAGAGTCCACATCTGCCCCTGGAAATGTCTTACAATTTAAAACCTGGTTCCTAAATCTCTGTCTTACCATTATGTAATCTATCTGAAACCTGTCAGTATCTCCAGGCTCCTTCCATGTATGCAACCTTCTTTTATGATTCTTGAATCAAATGTTAGCTATTAGTAAGTTGTGCTCTGTGCAAAATTGTATCAGGCGGCTTCCTCTTTCATTTCTTAGGCCCAATCCATATTCACCTACTACGTTTCCTTCTCTCCCTTTCCCTACTACCGAATTCCAGTCGCCCATTACTATTAAATTTTCGTCTCCCTTCACTATCTGAATAATTTCTTTTATTTCATCATATATTTCATCAATTTCTTCATCATCTGCAGAGCTAGTTGGCGTATAAACTTGTACTACTGTAGTAGGCGTGGGCTTCGTGTCTATCTTGGCCACAATAATGCGTTCACTATGCTGTTTGTAGTAGCTTACCCGAACTCCTATTTTTTATTCATTATTAAAACGACTCCTGCATTACTCCTATTTTGTATTTATAACCCTGTGTTCACCTGACCAGAAGTCTTGTTCCTCCTGCCACAGAACTTCACTAATTCCCACTATATCTAACTTTAACCTATCCATTTCCCTTTTTAAATTTTCTAACCTACCTGCCCGATTAAGGGATCTTACATTCCACGCTCCGATCCGTAGAACGCCAGTTTTCTTTCTCCTGATAACGACGTCCTCCTGAGTAGTCCCCGTCCGGAGATCCGAATGGGGGACTATTTTACCTCCGGAATATTTTACCCAAGAGGACGCCATCATCATTTAATCATACAGTAAAGCTGCATGCCCATTTATAGTAATTGTAATTGTCCTTGTATCACCCTACCGATCTGTTTTCATTAAGATACTTAGAATTGTTCTTCCGCAGAAAACCAAATACTCAGCAACAGAGCTCTAAACCATGTCTGTAATACAGTCTTGCCTATTGTTTTAAAATTATTCTCAGTACAAATATTAGCACTATTTTTTTGTTATCAACACTGTTGAGATTAATTCTCATATTCTTTTGGTTATATTTCTTTTCTTTTTGTAATATCATTCCACTACTTGCATGGATATTCAAAATGGATCGTGAGACTAATTTTATTTCTTCCATATTTTATTAGGTAAGGTGACGAAGTAAAGAACCTTGCATTTCATTTTTATAAATAACGCGATCTTTATTTCTGTAAATGCCAGTACAATCAATTGCTGATATGCACGAGTATCCATCTGCCCCAACAGACCTATTCAGACTCTTAAAGAAGTACAAAAATAACTGTCACAGCCACTTTGCCGGCACATTTAACATTTTCTTTTTTGAGCCGGAAGTCTTCTCACTGATTTGATGCGACCTGCCGCGGCAAAATCCTAACCTCTTCAGACGTTGTCCCTTCAACGCTTCAGGCAGTCCTCACGGATTTTTGCTTTAAGTGGTTAATAGCATTATTTGTGGTTCGTCTTAACGGTTCCTTTACTGCAAGGAAATACGTAATGAAATAAAGTGAGTGTCTTTACACAATTCTGGGTCAGTTATATAAATCAAAATTTCCGCAATCGTAAAGAATATTTCAGGCCTCTACTATAATTCGCAAATGAGTTGTCATTACACACTCATTGCAACTTCCTTATAACCAGTTCCCACATTACAATAAGATACCACTCTTCACCATGAGAGGGTTCTATGCCACATCGCTGTTCCATAATATTGGAACAGTAATCAGACTCCATACCGATTAAATAATTCCACCAATCCCACACCATAAAACGACTGTCAGTTTGTCTTGCGTACAGCCAATTCACGCCAAAATCGCTCGCGAAACATTTATTTATCTGCACCCTATTAATTGTCAATGACGAGTGAGATCTCTTCTGCGATTTAATACCGACTTAAAATCGCAACTGCCCAACACAACTTTACACCAGGAACCTGTGGCAATCTTTGAAAAATTAGCACTAAATATCTTAACTGCCACGATTTATGATAAACGTTCGGTACCCTCATTGGCTTATCTCATTAATTTCGAGTTCACACATGTGCAGATAATCTATCTACGACCTACCCCATTCCCCTTCCAGCTCTGCACTGATTATTCAAACCATTAAAACCACTGAGGAACCAATAAGAACGAATAAACCAAAGTGTATAGTACTTCTAACAATTTCAGTTGGTTTGTGCCATCGTGCCGTCAGCTAGCGGCCAGCTGTAGGTTTCAGTAATATGTTAGTCGCACAGAATGCTGCTTAGCTGGAGCATTCGTCACCACCGAATTATCGGCGTCCTTTGTACCCTTCTCACTTTTCTGCAACAATCCATACACAACAACTTACAAATACAACAAAACATTCTTCCAAATGACAAAATTCCTTTATTCCTACATCGGTCTGTAAATTACTTCCGTAATGAGTTGAGGCGACAAGTTTGTCCGTAACGTCTACCACAGAAATATGGCACATTACGTGAAATTCTTGGACATTCAAATGATAACATACTAAAACAGCAACACCATATTCACATGAGGGTAAGGCTTACGTATCACGTAAAATAACATACACAGAATTGAAGGGCACAGAATTAAGTTTTATTACTAGCAACACGAATGCACATCCACAAATCAACACAGATAGCCCTTGTACCACAAGTAACACACATTGCGCCCCCCCCCCCCCGCATCCCGCCTCCACCCCCCCCCCCCCCACCCTGTGATGCGGGGACCTGGAATGTAGGGAAATTGAAATTTTATTTGTCTTATTTGCCAGCTTTCTCTCATGCGGAGTGCTAGCCGCGGCGTTGGTGCAGTTGCTGGACTCAGCAGCAGTGTGGCTGGTGAAGGGGGGAGGTAATTACAAGTGAAGTATGGAAGTTGTCAATGGGTGTGGTGAGGCTTGTGGCGTCAGCATTGTGTCTTTCAGGGGTGAAAGTAGGACCCATGCCGACTTTACCTGGTCGATAGAAACCTGTGGTTTTGCCATTTTGCAAGATCTCGATGGCGTGTTTTCCTTGTCACAACACTGGGAAGGGACCAGTATACACTGAAGTAACAGAATTTGTGGGATACCAATATACACATATACAGATGGGGGCTGTATCACGTAAACAAGGCACAAAAGGACGGTGCAAAAGGTATAAAAGGGCTGTGCATTAGCGGATCTGTCATTTATACTCAGGTAATTCATGTGCAAAGGTTTCCTATGTGATCATGGCTGCACAATGGGAATTAAAAGACTTTGAATGTGGAACGGTATTTGGAGCTAAACGCACGGGACATTCCATTTCAGAAATAGTTAGAGAATTCAATATTCCGAGATCCACAGTGTCAAGAGCGTGGCGACAGTACCAAATTTCAGGCATTACCTCTCACCACGGGCAATGCAGCGGCCAACGGGTATCGCTTAACGAGCGAGATCAGCGACATAGTGCGAACAGACAAGCAACCCTGCGTGAAATAACCGCAGCAGTCGATGTGAGACGTAGAACGAACATATCCGTTAGGACAGTGCGGCAAAACTTCGAAGTTAATGAACTGTGGTAGCATACGACCAAAGAGAGTGTGTTTGATAACACCACGACATCGTCTGCAGCGCCTCTCCTGGGCTCGTGACCATAACGGTTGGACTCGAGACGACTGCAAAACCGTGGCCTGATCAGATGAGTCCCGATGTCAGTTGGTAACAGCTGATAGTTGAATTCTAGAGTGGCGCAGACCCTACGACGTCGTGGATGCAAAATGCCAACAAGGCATTGTGCAAGCAGTTGGTGGCTCCATAATGGTGTGGGCTGTGCTTGCATTGAATGGACTGGGTCCACTGGTCCAGTTGAGATAATCATGACCGAAAATGCTTATGTTCCGCTACCTGGAGACCATTTGCAACCATTCGTGTTCCCAAAGTATGAAGAATTTTTGCGGATAATAATGCGCCATATTACCAAGACACAATTGTTCACTATTGGTTTGAAGAACTTTCTGAACAACTTGAGCTAATGATGGGCCACCCAGATCGACCGTCGTGGGACATAGCCGAGATGTCGTTCATGCGCAAAATTCTGCACCTCAATAGATTCTCAGTTCTGGACGATTATAGAGGCACCATGGCTGAATATTTCCGGAAAAGACTTTCAACGACTTGATGAATCCATGCCACGTCGAGTTGCTGCGCTACAATTGGCAAAAGGAGGTCCACCACGATATTAGCAGGTATCTCGTGACTTTTGTCACCTCAGTGCACAGTTGTTGGAGCAGCGATTTGATGAGATCTGTATGGATCAAGGTCTGAATACAGTCGCCGAAAGCTTTCTGGACGAAATCGGTGTGTTAGCCATGGCGCGAAGCAGATGTGTGACGGACTTTGGCTATGCGGTTTTGGAGCTCTTGTACCAAATGTGGAAGTTCCCCCGTGGATGGAAGCAGTGTCAGTAATAGACAGTCTGCCAGAATTTATAACAGTTCCTCATACACAATTTCTGCACATGATGTGCTGATATCCGGAAGCAATGCTGCACAAAGGCTTGAAAGGACCAAGAGAAAGGCTTCTGTCCATTTCTCACAGGGGCACGTGAGAGTTGCCCCTAAGGTCCAATGCGATCTTCCTATCATCCCTTTGCTGACAGGATGGTATCTTGTCATGATGACACGGCGTACTGCACATTTTGGGCAGTTCCTGGACAAAAGAGATTCTAACCGTCAACCCTTATTTGTAACGACATGTAGGGCGCAATGAAGTCGTGCTGTCCAGGTGGTGACGAAAATCCTTGCTGTTCTCTCAGCAGAAATACCCATGTGTATGTAGCTCTAACCATCAAGTACATTTGTTCTACTGTTAGAAGGTATCTGTAGCCATGCACAGATGGAAGGGGGCCTCAAAATTGACGTGGATATGGAAGAATATTACTGGAGAGCTTTTAAATGTTGGCGTATACATGTCTTCCCACTCTATATTCCTGGGGTAGAATAAATGAACGTGACCAAGGATTGGCATTTTTTTAAGCAATCGAGACACAAAACAGTCAGTCAGCAATTTGATGATCAGGTTTAATCTTGGTTATGACTGACCGTGAACTTGTCAAAAGCAACTACCCGGAGTTCTGGCGAAATGTAGGGCCTTGGCTTCTGCTGAGAAATGTTGCCCCATAGTGTTAACTTGGGATTTGGGCGAGTCACAAACCTGTGGAAGTGACGGTCAATAAATGCTGTAATTGTGGATTGTAGCCTGAGCTGTGGCACGGCCCTGTTGAAGGAATGGCCAGTAAATGCTGTAGTTGTGGATCTGTAGTCTGAGCTATTGTGTTTTCTTTGTAATCCATGTTACCTGCCAAACCGCAGATGCATGAAAAGTGATCGGCCATGATTTGTGTGCTCCTTTTTGTGTGGCACACATCCAGCGTAAACTAACAAACTCTATTTGAAGAGGGGACACTAGTCACCGGTGTTCTGGAGTGCATCGCTTTGTGATCAATGTCAACTGCCACAGGACGAGCTTCAAATTGTGGTCGTAAATATTTAACATCTACATAGACTGCAGGCACTTCTCTGTCAAATGTGACCCATTGCATTCCGGAAAAAAATTGTATTTGCCAATGTTAGTCGATTTGTTGGTGTAGGACTGTACCTATACTGTTTGGCTAGCGTCTACGACTACTGCCAGTATCACACACAGCACTGAATGAGCGAGGAGCAGTGCACCGGTTACCTTCACTTGAAGATTGTGGAAATCTTCTTCCATCTCTGTGGGCTACCAGAGGTATCGCCGGCCTGTGGTGTTGTGTCGTTCGAGTGCGACTGTACATCCGTCTTTGCTGGGAGGTGGGGGCGATAAAAGTTAACCATTTCAAGGAAACCTCGTAACTGCTGCTAATCTGTTGCTTTGGAGGGGCTTCGAGAGCTGCTATTATCTCTGGCAACGAATGAATATCACCTGCCGAAGCCGTCTGTCCCAGGAAAATCGCTTTTGCTTTGATGATGACACGCTTCTCTTCGTTCAGTACTATACCATAATTATACAGCTGCTGACACACTTCCTGCATGTGTCGTTCATGTAGCCAGAGATCTCTCCCCATGTGCTTTCCATATTTTTGGAGCACCGAAGAATGATTCTCGTGGCCGTTGAGTTGCTTGAACAAAGATGTACAATCAAGGTCCCATAGGCAGCCGTAAACGTTTTTCTATGAAGGCATTGACTGTCTTGTATCATAATGGGATAAACACGTTGACAATTATGACCATTATTTTCGAAATAATAAACAGCTGACTAATTTTTTTCCAACTCTCTTGTTTTCATTTGACTGCCCCTAATACATCCATGAGTCCAAGACCACCTGTGGCGGGCAAGAATAGAGAGCTGCAACCGATTTGTGGTACAGAATCTACATCTTGCCCCATGGAACGTGCCATACAAAATCGTCTGCCAAAAGATAAAATCTCTGACAGTATTATCAACTCTATAACGAACAGGCGGCAGCATAACAGAAAACTGACGGCACTCTGCACGATTACTAACAGGCACACTGCAGCAGACGAATCTGATTAACACAGAGAACTGCGGAACAAAGGGAAGGCTACTGTCGAGATAGGGCAATTTGTCCATTTTCGGAAGAGGAGAGATGAGGGAAGAAACCCTGAAACTGAAAAGGAAGAAATCACCTGATACTGACGGCATCTCTCCTGAAGCTCTACATACCCTTCACGTGCACTTAAATTCATGTTTGTGTCAACTCTACAATGTATGTTTATTGCAGAGAAAAATACCAGTTATATGGAACAAAATAAATGTCATTATCTTGAAAAAGGGTGAAGACAAGCATTCGCTAGCTCCAACGTCTTACCGACCTATTTGTCTTCTTGATACCTTAGTTAAAGTGATGGAGAAACTACTATGCAGTAGACTATACGAGAAAAGATTTCTCCATGACGTGTATTCCAAACAATATGGATTCAGAAACAGAAAGTCAGCAGAAGACACTGTGAAAGAGGTGATAAAACTTGCAAAAAACGCTCCGCATAAATATGTTGTAGTCATAATAGTGGACATCCGCAAGGCTCAGGCCCAGATCTAGAGAGGGGCAAACCGGGGTATCTGCCCCGGGCGGCAATTTCATGGTTCGCCAAATTCATATTTTGGAAGGAAAAGGCGTTGTTTCACAAAGCGCCTAGCATCCAATGCACGTTGGTCTGTCGATATTCATATGATTTTGAAACGCATCCCTGTTGGTTTTTGAACATTTTCGACCACATTGTAGATTGATTTCTAAACGAATCTTAAATTGATTGAATGCATGCATAGTGTACGTGATGCCTTTGCCACGAAATTCCCGTCGCATCTAGAAATAAAGAACTTTCCTACGGACAGAAGGGGACGGGACTACATGAGCTGAGCCGAATAAACCCGAACGGATGAATGCCAATCGCTGTTTGCTTATGAAGTCGACTGGGTGTGCGAATGATCATCATTGCTATAATTACTAGCGAAACCCATAGATTTAGATTACCAGAGTAGAAATAAACGACTAACAGGTATAACACGTAAGAAAGATTAAATATCAATTTTCTCCGTGCATCCAAGAAAACGAAATTTTGACAGAAAATTTTTGCTAGAACGCTACACTACTAAGGGCCAGTTGTACATTTCCCGGTTAGCAGCCGCTCAAGTTCTATTCTGGAAATAGTGCGGAAAACGCGTTGTACTATTACGTAATAACGCCTAACCGGAGAATAGGCCCGGGATAACTGAACCAGTGATTCTGGCAGGGTTAGCGAAGTTAACCGGAGAATAAGTTATGAGAGTAGCAGGAGTACATAACAGGATCAGACGACAAGATTGTTAGAACGAGGAAGGAGAAGAAACGGGAACGTCACACAAAGTATGTGGAAGAATATGACGATTCCAAATTTATATAAAAATTTCGTACTACTACTTTTCGATCTTATGCTTGAGAAACTGGAGCGTATGAATGCAATGTGAAACTATTTCCGAACATAAAAGTTTTTGCTTGTAGTGGGCCTAATAGGCATTTGATATTGGTATTTAGTGACTTATATTCTATCGTGTTAATGGTCCAAATGGCTCTGAGCACTATGCGACTTAACTTCTGAGGTCATCAGTCGCCTAGAACTTAGAACTAATTAAACCTAACTAACCTAAGGACATCACACACATCCACGCCCGAGGCAGGATTCGAACCTGCGACCGTAGCGGTCGCTCTGTTCCAGACTGTAACGCCTAGAACCGCACGGCCACTCCGGCCGGCTCTGTCGTGTTATTTATGTAAATAAAGTAGATAAAAATGACAATTTGTGCAAAAACAGTCTCGCTTATTTGGCGCCTGTTGCAACTGCTGCTATATTCGAAAGGCATATTTCGTTTATCTAGCAGACAGTGATGAAACAGACGTTATCAAATCGAGAAACCACACGTCTTGGGCACTATTCGTATTAACAGCTTTTTCAGTATTAGACAGTGACATTAGGATTTTTCGCGCATCAAAACGTTTGACGAACTTTGATGAGGTAATAGATTCCTTCGCAGAGAGGAAAGCGCACCATGTAAATTTGTAGCAAGATTAGGGAGAGAAAAAATGCTGGGACCTAAGGAGTGAAGAAATGTGTACTGCCTTGCTTGTCTCTTGTCTTTACTGGTTTTATGTTTCCTATATTTAATTTTTTGTCACACAAAAGAGAAAATTATTAGCTAATAGGCAATAAAGAGCGCAAATTTACTGAAGAGTTCTTTCACTCACAGCCACAAATAATCGCACCCAGTATTAATGGTGAGCTCTTTTCTGAAGTGGGTAGGATATCAAATCGGCCGACTGTGAGCAGGAAAGGCACCACAGGACATTTAAATTTCCATTGTCCTGAATATAGGCTTGATGATTCCTATTAAAAATTATGCGCGTTTGAATTCCACAAAGGGAAATACAATGGCGTGAATGTCCTAAATTTCCTTGAACATACACTATGTGATCAAAAGCATCCCGACACCTGGCTGAAAATAACGTACAAGTTCGTGGCGCCTCGATCGGTAATGCTGGAATTCAATATGGTGTTGGCTCACCCTTAGCCTTGATGACAGCTTCCACTCTCGCAGGCATATGTTCAGTCAGGTGCTGGAAGGTTTCTTGCGGAATGGCAGCCCATTCTTTACGGAGTGCTGCACTCAGGAGGGGTATCGATGTCGGTCGGTGAGGCCTGGCACGAAGCTGGCGTTCCAAAACACGCCAAAGGTATACTATAGGAGCCAGGTCAGGACTCTGTGCAGGCCAGTCCATTACAGGGATGTTATTGTCGTGTAACCACTCCTCAGCAGGCCGTGCATTATGAACAGGTGCTCGATCGTGTTGAAAGATGCAATAGCCATCCCCGGATTGCTCTTCAACAGTGGGAAGCAAGAAGGTGCTTAAAACATCAATGTAGGCCTGTGCTGTGATAGTGCTACACGAAACAACAAGCGGTGCAAGCCCCTTCCATGAAAAACACGACCACACCATTACACCACCGCCTCCAGATTTCACTGTTGGCGCTACACATGCCGGCAATGACGTTCACCGTCACTCCACACAACGTTTTTCCGCTGTTCAATCGTCCAATGTTTACGCTCCTTACTCCAAGCGATGCGTCTTTTGGCATTTACCGGCGTGATGTGTGGCTTACGAGCAGCCGCTCGACCATTAAATCCAAGTTTTCTCACCTCCCGTCTAACTGTAGTAGTACATGCAGTGGATCCTGATGCAGTTTGGAATTCCTGTGTGATGGCCTGGATAGATGTCTGCCTATTAAACATTACGACCCTCTTCAACTGCTGGCAGTCTCTGTCAGTCAATAGACGAGGTCGGCCTGTACTCTTTTGTGCTGTACGTTTCCCTTCAAGTTTCCACTTCACTATCACATCGAAACAGTGGACCTAGGGATGTTTAGGAGTGTGGAAATCTGCGTACAGGCGTATGACACAAGTGACACCCCATCACCTGAAGTCTGAGTTCCACAGAGCGCTCCATTCTGCTCTCTCGCGATATCCAATGGCTACTAAGGTCACTGATATGGAGTACCTGGCAGTACAATGCACCTAATATGAAAAACGTGTGTATTTGGGGGTTCCGGATACTTTTGATCACATAGTATCAAGTTCATGAACATGGTTTTGAGAATCGACGTCAGTATCAAGTTTTTGCCCCAGTTCGGAAATGTCGCAGATCCGGGGCTGCCAGGCTTTCGATCACTTATGGTGGCCAGCACTTTCTGAGCGCCTGAAGGACTTAGACTGTCTTAAAAACTATTGTCAAAACAGGGAAGCAACTCTGTCGTGCTCAGAACAGACACTTCCAAAAGAAATTTCGGATGGTTGCCCACAGGCACCAGGCAACGGCCTTGCCACAGTGGATACACCGGTTCCCGTGAGATCACCGAAGTTAAGCGCTGTCGGGCGTGGCTGGCACTTGCATGGGTGACCATCCAGCCGCCATGCGCTGTTGCCATTTTTCAGGGTGCACTCAGCCTCGTGATGCCAATTGAGGAGCTACTCGACCGAATAGTAGCGGCTCCGGTCAAAGAAAACCATCATAAAGACCGGGAGAGCGGTGTGCTGACCCCATGCCCCACCTATCTGCATCCTCAGTGAGGATGACACGGCGGTCAGATGGTCCCGATGGGCCACTTGTGGCCTGAAGACGGAGTGCATATGCATGCATGCATGCATGCCCACAGGGACCGGTAAGTGTCCTTGTCTTCTGGGATCTGGTACTCGATCCATTATTAGGAAAGCTGCAGGGTAACAAAGAGGTCGTAGGAATTGTGTTTTATGCCAAGTACCTGATTATTCTTGTGAAGGGAAGCCCCAGGAGTAACCTGGAAAACTGATGTAATACAGTCTTTCAACAGAACGTCAGTGATGACAAGGAGTTGAATTGTCTGTTTCACCTGAAAGACGACATTCATGTTATAAAAATTGAACCTCTTTCGAGAGCTGGACATAAAATTAAGCAGCTCGCGAAAACGAAAAACGTGGTTTCCTAATACCACAATATCTATGAGACTCAATATGAATCGGCCAGCTGATACAAATTATTGCTGTAACAATTTGTAGATAGACGAAATGGAATGATCACATAGGCTCAGTCAAAGATAAAATATTAGAAAAATGCGATCAGTCTAGGAAGGACATTGCTTTGAAAACACTCATGCAACTAGGATATCCATTTCATTTTTATTAAGTAACAATATGTTTAAAAAGTTGAAACTGGAACGGATGAGGTAAAAAACGAGACACAAATTATATCGACAAAATTTGATACAAGAAGAAGCTTACCATTGTATTATAGACTCAGATAATCCAAAATGGTTTTTTACTTTTATTCTGCTGCATTGTATTGTACTAGTAGATGCTTTTTCTTTTGACGTTTTGTAATAGATTTGAGCACATGATACCTCATTAAAATATGTTTTCACAATGAGAAAGGTCTTTACTGTTTCAAGTTTCATTCGGCTTTTTATCTGACTGCAAAGAGATCACTAAGGAAAATGTACATACATTCTATATTTTCTCTACTACCAGTGATGAAAGGAAACTCACTTTTTATATTGCTTTTAAAATTACACTTTAATCAGTTATTATGAAAAGGTCATAAGTCCATAAAACATGTTTCTGAGATTACTTTTGAATACATTATGGGAGTGGCAGTGATCAATGTGATACAAATATTTACTATTAAAAACAGTCTTGATCACGATTTATTTATCAAGGTGACCGGTATCGACCACTGCTGTGGTCATCCTCAGACCATTGAGAAGGGACCTCTTTCTGTCGGAGAATCTCCAACAGAAAGAGGTTCCTACTCAGTGGTCTGAAGATGACCACAGCAGTGGTCGAAACTGGTCACCTTGATAAATAAATCGCGATCAAGACTGTTTTTAATAGTAAATGATTTTGAGATATTCAAAGACAACTGTTTTATGCTTCAATGGTAGAAGATATGAAGTACTTGGACTTTCATATGCTGATGTACACAGAAACCATTAAATCTACATCTTCAAATCATCAATTTTTATTTTCACATTCTTCGAATTAATTTTTATATCTTGGTCTCATGACCTTTTTGAATCAAATTAAAATAAACAATAGTACAACTACAGAATTTTGAGAATTTATTAATAAACACAAATTACAAATAATATGTTAACATATTCATCATTACAGATAAGCATTGTTGCAACATTTTCTGTAGGTTTAATACATTTTCATCTTCTTGAGCTGTTGTAGGCCAAGTGAATAAATCAATATAAAAGTCTTTGTGCTCCTCTGTGATGCTCTGTTCCAGTTTTTTTGTATTTTTTATCTTAAATATGTTTATAGAACATTCCACTCCCGTGTGCTAAGTTCTGAGTCAGTCCATCAGTGAATGATCGGGGTACTAATACCCCTGGGTTGTGGCTGTCATACTCAAACATATTGTACTGTGAAAGACTGACGTTGAGCTTCATTGAACTGTCTTTTCCCATTGTTTCTAAACTCTGGGAATTGCATTTAAAAAGATCCGGCCACCAGTCCTTATAGTTCTTAACAATGTTGTTATCCTCAAGGTAGTTGACAATGAATGAGTTCTTTTTATTATCAGAATGAATTATAAATTAAATATATTCTTTCATAGTGTAAACTCTATTAGTTTGTCGAAACTTTCTTCTTATACTCCCAAACACCCCATTACAAGGTAGGAAAGAGTGCCCCCAGATATGAAAGCATTGAAAAATTTTTTCAAACATACCAGTTGAAGGAATGTTTAGTCCTTTGTAGTTAATGTACGCTTCTTCTCGTAATCTAGCCTTCTTTATTATGATGTGTTTGTATTTATCATAATGCTGTATGCCTTTCATCTTCTTGTGGCTGTTCACTTCTTCATTTGAGCTCTGTTCTGATTAAATTGCCACTACTAATGAAAGATTAGAGAACAACCACACAAGATTTGTCTTCCAGTGTGGTGTCAACAACAGATCATGAAACAGGTACTGGTAAAATTTGTTATTTATGTAGGGATATAAACCGTAGGGTACTTATGGTGATTTAAAAAATATTAAATAAAAATAATCAGAAGATGTATTATGAAAACGTCGTGAGTCCTGGACTCATGACATTGTCATACCAACTAAAAATTTTGGCAACGATATTCTTGGCTTTAAAGGCAGAAACTCATGACATTCTCAACACAGATACATGTGTCTACAGATTGGGAATGCAAAAGTACTGAAATCTGAATTTGTGAAAAATTGGACTCATGACCTTTTCATAATAACTGATTCACTTTCATTTTGGCGCGATGAAACAGTTGTTGCATACATGTAAGTTTGTAGGCTTCCATAGCCAGTGTCATTACAAATGAAATTATTTTTGGGTATTGGGCAGCATCAGTATAAATTTCTAATGCAACTAAATTGCTATTTCAGGCGACTTGATGTGGTGCTCTTCGGGCTAGTTAAATCAGTTATTGCAAAGGTTAAAATTGTAATGTATCCATTATAACATCTTCAGACTGCTTACCACTATGGAAACAGATGTTCTTATTATCTAATATGGGGTTTCCCTTACTGTGTTCTGCAAAACATAGGTGTTCCACATAAAATGAACTAGTGCACTATGAAAAACTATTAAGTATATGTCAGCCTTTTTCGACATTTTTTATCAATTTCCTTAAAAAATTTAGTTATGATTTAAAATTTAAGTAATCACTAAATTAAACATTTTTCTAATTTTTAAAAATTTTGTTAATTTTATTTGCCTTCAAAATACACAGGTATTCCATCAAAGTATTGGGTTTCTCGAAGTGTTCTGTCCAAGGAAAGGTTTGAGCAACCCTGGTCTAAACCAGTCAAAAATACAACTTAACATAAATCAATACTATCAACAGGAAAAATATTAACAATAAATAAAGACTGTAGATCAAGTTTTTATAAGACAGTTTTTAAAAACACTCATTTCGAAGCAATATACATATGGGACAGAAATCGGTAGACATGATATACATGGAACAAACAAATGATTACAATTTTAGAGAAGTTGGATTATTTATTCAAGAGAAAGTGCTTCATAAATTGAGCGTGTCAACAATCCACTGGTCTACCACTGGACCTTATGCAAACCATTATTCGGCTTAGCATTGATTGATACAGTTGTTGTCTGTCCTCATGAGGGATATCGTGCCAAATTTTGTCCAACTGATGCGCTAGATCGTCAATATCGCAAGAACGTTGGAAGGCCCTGCCCATAGTGCTCCAAACGTCCTCATTTTGGAAGAGACCTGGCGACCTAGCTGGCCAATGCAGGGTTAGGCAAGCACGAAGAGAAACAATAGAAACTCTTGCTGTGTGCAGCTGGGCATTATCCTACTGAAACGTAAGCCTAGGATGGCGTGCCTTGAAGGACAACAAATCGGGGTGTAGAGCGTCGTTGACGTTCCGGTATGCTGTAAGCGTACTGTTGATGACAACGAAAGGGCTCCTGCTATGAAAAGGAGCAAGATACTGCAAGACGGTGACGTGTGTAGACGTATGGGTAAATCTTTCCGTAAATCGTATGTAGCGTGTATAAATTATAATAAAATTGTAACAAGTAGTATTAGAATATGCTCGTGATACATAAATGCTATTATTTGCATTTTTTTGCGAAAGCAAATCAAGAAAACACCGGTCATGTGCATGTGGAACAAAGTGTAATGTCAACTTAGATGGAATTGAAATTTGCAGTTCTAACCGCGACCTTAAAGTGCAGAAACATCTGAAAGCCGCAATAGAACACGTTCATCGTCATAAGTCGTTGTGCTCATTCCTGAGTGTCGTGACCCCATGAACTAAGCGTCTCCACCCAGGACAGTATGCCAGCTTCTCTTAGTGCCTGCTGAAGAGGTAGACCGGAGATCTTGATTTGATACATTCTTCTGCTCGCTGCTCTTTCTCTTGGTCTTGTGCCTTCGATCTTTCCTTCCAAGATTGTTTTCTCTAGATTTTCGCCATCTCTTCTCACAATATGGCCAAAGAATTGGAGAATTTTTTCAGTGACTCGAAAAGAAATATGTCTGGAGATATCGAGTTATTCAATAATAGACACATTACTTCTTCTTTCGGCCCATTTTATGCATGCCATCCTACACCAGCACCAAAACTCAAATGCATCAATGTGCTGTTTGTCTCTGGCCTTGACTGTCCATGTTTTGCAACCATAAAAGAAGACAGAAAATAGGAGTGTTTCAATGAGCCGGTGCTTTTTGTTATTGCTCTGCTCTGCCAGATCTTGCTGAGCTTCTGGAAAACATGGTGAAATGCTTATCTAAACCAGCGCAAGAAGAACTTGGAAATTTTGAAACCTACAACGACCCAAAGAAGCGTGTGAAACCGAAATTTCTTTCAAACACATTAAAGGTTCTTCTAAGCAACCAATTTCAGCATCTACCTTTGTACAGAGAACTTACATCTTGCTATTCAGGTAAAGCATATCGATCTGAATCGGCAACAAGGAAACACACTGTGCACTCTTCACGTTGTAATACATGAATACAAAATAACAGCGTGGAAGTAAACAAACAGTGCAACAATTTTAAAAAAAGGGACATCAAAATGTGTTAGCACAATGTGGCTTTCTGACAGCAATGGCAGAGGAATTGCTGGAATTATTCATCACCAACAGGATCTCAATATTGCAAGTATTGTGAAATCTGGAGTAGGCTTGGAGGAAATTGTGAAGGAGTATGAAAACAAAAATCTTGTGTCGCAAAATCATTGTATTGTGATAGTAGGCGGCGCAAATGATGTATATAAGAATGAATTCAAAGTAGCAAGTAGATTATTAATACAGACATTAAAGTATCAGAAAGCGATTGTGGTAGGCATACCACAAAAGCATGACCTTATTGAGTCTTCACGTGTAGACAAAGATATACACAAAGCTAACAGGACTGACCAAAAAGATCTGCTAGTCCACTTTCAATGCCGTTTTTCTTAGCTTAGATGATTTGTAAAGAAAGCACTACCTGCAATGTATGTTGTACGATCAAGGCCACCAGTGTCTTGGAAGACACTTCCCTACTAAGGAATGCAACGGCAGCAACAGTAATAAAAGACCAAGTACCAATCTCTGAACAGGAAAAGGAGATTGTCACAGTATGCACATCTACACTAATAACTACAGCAGCAATAGGTGGCACAAGAACAGCAAGACCAGCAGAAAACGAAGTAGCGTTCACACCACCACCAAAAGTAGAAGCAACATCAGAAGGCAGTGTAGACTTCGACTGAGAAGAAAAACAAGCTCCACCAACACATCTCACAGACTTTGTTTTGGAAGACAATGTCACAGAAACAGTAAGGTACATGGTGCACAAAAGTCAGTAAACAAAAGTATGTTCACTGTTTTCTATCAAAATGTGCAGGATTTAGGCAGCAAGCTAGATGAAATAGAAGTCCTTCTGAACAACTGTTTATAAAAACTAAATTCTTATGTATAAATGAGCACTGGTTAGAAGAGACGCAGACATGTACTGTTGTTATTCATGAGTTTGAAATTATAAGTCAGATGGAACATGCATATATGTTACGACAGGACTAGATGCAAAGGAAGCTAAGTATAATACATGGTAAAGATACATACATATAATACATACAAAAAACTCTGAATACTGTGTACATGAATTAAGCAAACTCAAAATTATTGTTGTGTATGTATATAGACCGCCATCAGACAGTTTAACTTTTTCCTTGAAAAACTTTGAAATGGTACTAAATCAACTCAAACATCAAGAGATTTTAATGTTAATTTTAAAAATAAGTGTACTAAACAACAACAGTCGATCAATGTTTTCTTATAACAGCAACAGTATTCAAAGACATTAGATGTATGAACAGGTCTGAAACAATAATTGATAAAGTGTTTGTTGATAAGAACAAGTGTGAGTATATTGGTTAGATAACAGACAATAGATTCTTATATCATAAGGCAGTCATGTTGTCATTAAATAGTATATCCAAGAAGGATCCAGTGGTCTGTGATAAACATAGAGAAAAGAAATTTATTAATGAAGACAGCATAAGGCTTTTTAATCATATGTTAAAAATGTAACTTACGATATGGAACCAAATTGTGACTTAGATAAAACGTTTGAATCATTTCTTGTTAATTTCTATGATGTCTCACTTCCTATGAAGCGAGTCAGAATTAAAATTAAAGTAAGGGTAGCCCAGGGAATCAAAAAATCAGCAGACACCCTCAGAATATTAAACAAATATGCCAGAAAAATACCATATTAAAACCATAATGAAAATTTACAGGATATTATATAATAAAGTTATAATAGAAGTTAAGAAACTTAATAATCTCTATACAAGTTGATTCACGAAGATATGCAAATACTTTAATATGTTATTCTATAAATAGAACTAAAGAAGAAACTTTATACAAACATAGTTCCAGATGTATAATTATGGAGTTACGGCTAATAAAAGATTTTGCCTGAAATTTAGCAACTTTGCTAACGTGAAGCTTTGTAAAACTGTATGAGGTTAAAGTAAAACATGATTCTCATTTATTTTGTTGTTATGGATCTGGTGAATCTAATAAAACATCTTCCAGATGTGTATCTGCAGTAGTTCTCCAGAACATTCAGATAAGCAAAGACGTAATTTCGTAAAATTTTAAATTTATTAACTACTTGGCTCAATTTGTTTTTTAAATTCCAGACAATTGCACAAAGTTTTCAACAGAAATTGTAGAGAATTTAATTTTAGAAATATGATGGTATAACATTAACTGAAACTGTATTAATGCATCAGACAATCTGCATTTATTAATACCATAGAACATGTGAATTCATGTAAAAACCAGAAAATCAAAGCTCAGTGTTAAGGAAGTTGTGCAGTGTACGTACAATTTCACAATAAATGTTGAAAAATGCCTCCACCAAGTTCAATGCATTTAGCTGCACGTGTATGAACAGATTTTGATGCTCATTTCAGTTTCACAAGGCTGCTCTTAATTTCGTCTATTGCATTCATAATGGGATCAAGTGATACCTCTTGTCTATTGACTTTGTGCTTATAAATTATGTCTTTTATTCATCCTCACACACAAAAATCCATTGGTGTTAAATAGGGCGATCTGGGTGGCCACAGATGTGTAGCAATATTTCATAAATAATCTACAAACTACAGCAGTTACTATGTAGTTTAACTTAAATACGCTATTGTTATTGTGTTCTTTCACCAAACAGCACAGAAAACTAACGCGTTTCAAGGTTAGGAAACGGCTGAAACAACTCCCTAACGGTTGCCAATAATGACATAAACTTTTTTACAATCTTAACGGAAAGTAAACAAATTTACTTGGATAATAATGTTTGCTTCCCTGGATGTTCTAGAAACTACTGCAGATACATGTCTGGAACATGTTTTATTAGAATCACCAGATCGTTGTTGTTGTTGTAGTCTTCAGTCCTGAGACTGGTTTGACGCAGCTCTCCATGCTACTCTATCCTGTGCAAGCTTCTTCATCTCCCAGTACTTACTGCAACCTATATCCTTCTGAATCTGCTTAGTGTATTCATCTCTTGCTCTCCCTCTACGATTTTTACCCTCCACGCTGCCCTCCAATGCTAAATTTGTGATCCCTTGAGGCCTCAGAACATGCCCTACCAACCGGTCCCTTCTTCTTGTCAAGTTGTGCCACAAAATCCTCTTCTCCCCTTTTCTATTCAATACCTCCACAATAGTTACGTGATCTACCCATCTAATTTTCAGCATTCTTCTGTAGCACCACATTTCCAAAGCTTCTATTCTCTTCTTGTCCAAACTATTTATCATCCATGTTTCACTTCCATACATGGCTACACTCCATACAAATACTTTCAGAAACGACATCCTGACACTTAGATCAATACTCGATGTTAACAAATTTCTCTTCTTCAGAAACGCTTTCCTTGCCATTGCCAGTCTACATATTATATCCTCTCTACTTCGACCATCATCAGTTATTTTGCCCCCGAAATAGCAAAACTCCTTTACTACTTTAAGTGTCTCATTTCCTACTCTAATTCCCTCAGCTTCACCCCACTTAATTCGACTACATTCCATCATCCTCTTTTTGCTTTTGTTGATGTTCATCTTATATCCTCCTTTCAAGACACTGTCCATTCCGTTCAACTGCTCTTCCAAGTCCTTTGCTGTCTCTGACAGAATTGCAATGTCATCGGCGAACCTCAAAGTTTTTATTTCTTCTCCATGGATTTTAATACCTACTCCGAATTTTTCTTTTGTTTCCTTTACTGCTTGCTTTCTCTAAGTCTACAAATGCTAGAAACGTAGGTTTGCCTTTCCTTAATCTTACTTCTAAGATAAGTCGTAAGGTCAGTATTGCCTCACGTGTTCCAATATTTCTACGGAATCCAAACTGATCTTCCCCGAGGTCGGCTTCTACCAGTTTTTCCATTCGTCTGTAAAGAATTCGCGTTAGTATTATGCAGCTGTAACATATTAAACTGATAGTTCTGTAATTTTCACGTCTGTCAACACCTGCTTTCTTTGGGGTTGGAATTTTATGTTCTTCTTGAAGTCTGAGGGTATTTCCCCTGTCTCATACATTTTGCTCACCAGATGGAAGAGTTTTGTCAGGACTGGCTCTCCCAAGGCCGCCAGTAGTTCTAATGGAATGTTGTCTACCCCCAGGGCCTTGTTTCGACTCAGGTCTTTCAGTGCTCTGTCAAACTCTTCACGCAGTATCGTATCTCTCATTTGATCTTCATCTACATCCTCTTCCATTTCCATAATATTGTCCTCAAGTACATCGAACTTGTATAGACTCTCTATATACTCCTTCCACCTTTCTGCTTTCCCTTCTTTGCTTAGAACTGGGTTTCCATCTGAGCTCTTGGTATTCATACAAGTGGTTCTCTTTTCTCCAAAGGTCTCTTTAATTTTCCTGTAGGCAGTATCTATCTTACCCCTAGTGAGATAAGCCTCTACATCCTTACATTTGTCCTGTAGCCATCCCTGCTTAACCATTTTGCACTTCCTGTCGATCTCATTTTTGAGACGTTTTTATACCTTATTGCCTGCTTCATTTACTGCATTTTTATATTTTCTCCTTTCATCAATTAAATTCAATATTTCTACTGTTACCCAAGGATTTCTACCAGCTCCCGTCTTTTTACCTGCTTGACCATCTGCCGCCTTCACTATTTCATCCCTGAAACTCTGTACAACCTCTGGTTTAGTCAGTTTATCCAGGTCCCATCTCCTTAAATTCCCACCTTTTTTGCAGTTTCTTCAGTTTTAATCTACAGTTGATAACCAATAGATTGTGGTCAGAGTCCACATCTGCCCCTGGAAATGTCTTACAATTTAAAACCTGGTTCCTAAATCTCTGTCTTACCATTATATAATCTATCTGATACAACAAAATAAAGGGAAATTATGCTTTACTTTAATCTCGTACAATTTTGCGATGGCTTTATATTAGCCAAGTCACTAAATTTCAGGCAAAATCTTTTAATAGCCGTAACTTCATAACTAAACATTTGCAGACCTATGGTTATATCAACTTTTTTCTTTAGTTTTACTTGTATAAGAACATATTACAATATTTGCATATCTTCATGAATCACCATGTATATAAAAGACAATGTCGCAACTGTCTGACTCACTGACTTATCATCACCCTACCCAAACTTGAAATTTTCAGATCGTGTCCATCTTATACTGCAGATATCATTTAAGAATGTATTTATCGATGTTCCATCCTCAAGGGACTGAAACAGGGTCTTTTTGAAAAATGTCACTTTCAAAGGAATTTTGAAGCTAGACCTAGAAAACTTGCTATTTCTTGGTCAGAAATAAAGAAATACATACTCAGTATTTTTGGAAATTCAACCACTAAGGGAGGAAAATAGTGGATAAAAGCTTTTTTGAAAGTAAATTATTATTAAAGAACTACTAAAGTATTTTTGAAGCTACATCCATGAAAATTTGTATTTGAGGTCTCAGTTATAAATAAAAAAAACGTGTTTCAATGTCTTTTTGGAAATTCAACTCCTAAGGGGACGAAATAAGAGACGAAAATTTTTAAGAAAATATTTCATTACATTAAAAAATTGAAGCTAAACCTTTGAAAACTGGTATTTCAGTTCTAGGTTACATATAAAGAAATATGTGTTAAGAGATTAAAGTTTCTGTAATAATATCTCCAAAAGAACACAAAAGGCATAATTAACAAAATCCTTTGACTACAGCTACCTGATTCGCTTTTGGTCAGAAGTACATTCAGAAAAAAAAAATGCTTCTGCGGCCTTATTAGCATAAAATATTTAGAAGGTGTTGCATAAAAATTTAGTTAAAGAAAAAGAAAAAAATCGATGCAGGCCATACAATCTATGCGAATGAAGCAGTGGGTGCTAAATTAGTGACTCATATATCACAAAAGTTGGTAAAGAAATAAAATCGACATAGGAAGTAATAAATAGCAATACTGGTAAATAAAAAAAAACAATTTTATAATTAAAAGCGGAGGGAAGACTGTTGAGGATCCACTGCAGATATCCAACATATTCAACAAACATTATACAAATTGTCAGGAAAATTAATTCAAAGTAAATGTAATTTCTATTCCATAATGCAACTCCTCAAGAATGATAAAACTATGTTTCTGTATCCTGTTACTGCACTGGAGGTGCAAAATGCTACAAATATATTAAACAATAAAATCTCTTGGGGCAGTGCTGTATTAAAGACAAAGTAGTAAAGCACAGTGCAAGATACATAAATTCCCAACTTGCTGACATCATTAATGTATCATTTAGAACAGGTGCTTTCTCAGAAAAACTGAATTATTCGATTGTCAAGCCAATTTTAAAAAAGGGTGACCAATCTGATGTTATCAATTACCAGCCTATATCACAGTTCTCTGAATTTTCAAAAGTAATAGAAAACATAATGCATGAAACACTGTCTCATTTTCTTAATAAAAATAAGTGGCTTAGATAACATATGAAATGGTTTTTGGAAAAATAGGTCAACTGGCACAGCAATCTATAACGTTTTAAATCTGATCATAAATCCTGAAGACGAAAATGAAATAAATTGTGGAACTATAATGCTATGTGACTCATGGACTGGATCAAATCCGATCTTTTTAAGTGGTCTCAAATGATAGAGATACAACATAAAGGCAAAGTTTACTCATTGCATAACAAAGACTCACGGCTACAACACTCCATACTGGGACCATAGTTGTTTATAATATTTATAAATGACATGCCACTCCATATATTGGCAGCAGACACAATCTTGTTTCTCAGTGACACCAGGTTGAGTGTTATAGCTATAAATGAAACTGATCTACAGGAGAGAGTTACAGTAGCTGCAGAAGCGGGAAACATATGATTTTGCAATAACTAATTGTGAAAGACAAAAAATAAGTTTGAATAAACTTCACACATATAACTGACGAAATGAGAACCAACCTAACAATAGAACTTGAACAGAGTAACACAGAGCAAACCTCCATACTAAATTTTCAGGAGTATAGTTAGGTGAAAATTTAATGTGGGAGAAATAAAAATAAATGTTAAACGAAAAATTAAGTCAGTACTGTTACTTCTTAGAATGCTAAAAAATTCCTGTAGTATATTTTGAACTAATACATAGCATGTTAAAATATGGCATCATATTTTGGGTGAAAACTAGTCTGGCAAAACATGCATTTGCATTTGTGCTTTGGAAGAGAGCAACAGAAGTGATAAAAGGGGTGACACATAGATAATCATATACATTTTTTCAAGGAACTAAACCACATTATCCTACCATGTATCTAAATTTATGAAACTATATCTTTTCTGAAGGCACACCAGGAACATTCTGTCTTAAACTGTCAAGTCCACAACTACAAAACGAGAAATAGAGATGAGTTTCATACAGAAATTCACACAAGTCATGTATCAAAAAAGTGCTCATTTCTAGCTTAAAATCTTGTTTGGTGAATTACTAAACGAAATTAAAAGAATATCAGTACTCCACATAGGTATTCAAAAAAGAACTGAAAAAATGCTGATTATCAAAGGTTTTTTACATTGTCAAGGAATACTTAAATCATCAGCATTGAATATAGAGTAGCTTATTTCCCTCATCATAGTGACCCAAAGTGCTCATTTGGAAAACAAACTGTGTTCGTTAATTATTCTAATTTAGTATGTTGTGACTTTTGTTACATGTATGGTTTCATGTTATACCTAAGAATATTTTATTAGCCAACTTATAACAGTATATCTTTCATGTCCTATTATCTGTGTAAGCTCATGTATGACAAATCCTATATCCTGTATCATTTTGCAATGATAATATACAGGGATGCTAAATAAATAAAAATGGCGGGCGACAGTCAGGTTGGTACCCCATTGCTCTCTGGTGCATCTCCAGACACGTCTTTGCTGGTCATCAGGGTTCAGTTCGAAGTGGGGCACGTCACTGAAGACAATTCAACACCAGACAAAGAGATTCCAGGCCGAAAACGTGTCTGGAGATGCCCCACAGAGCAGTGGCGTATCAACCTGGCTGTCACCTACACATACAAGAGTGGTGGTTTGGGGTTCCATTTTTTTTGATAGCAGGACCACTTTGGTTGTCATCCGTAGCACCCACACTGTACAGCAGTACATCCATGATATTCTAAAGCCCGTTTTATTGCTCTTCATGGCAAGTTATCCTGTGATTATGTTTCAGCAAGATGATAATAGCCTGCACACGACAAGATTTTCTACTGCTTGTCTTTTTGCTTGCCAAAGCGTACATTGCCCAGTGAGGTCACTGGATCTCTTCCCTGTTGATAACATTTGGAACATTAGGGGCAGGGTCCTCCAACAATCTCAGGATTTTCTAATGCACCAGCTGGACATAATTTGGCATGATATCCCTCAGGAATGCATCAGACAGATCTGTCAATCAATACGAAGCCAAATAACTGCTTGCATAAGGACCAGAGATGCACCTGTGCTTTACTGACTTGCTCTATTTGTGAATCTCTGTCTTTTGAATAAATAGTCCAAATTTTTTCTGAAATTGCAATCATTTGTTTGTCTGTACATGTATGAAAGAGTAGCACACAGCGAAACGAAAATGGCACTTTGATGATTTTGTAGAAAATGTTTCTTAGAGAAAGAAATCTT
Organism: Schistocerca americana; assembly: GCF_021461395.2. Taxonomy (NCBI): domain Eukaryota; kingdom Metazoa; phylum Arthropoda; class Insecta; order Orthoptera; family Acrididae; genus Schistocerca; species Schistocerca americana. The sequence continues at coordinate 172,514,062 of NC_060119.1, read as the reverse complement.
TTTATTTATTTAAAAGAACAATCCTTTGTCTACCATTTGCAATCAACCAGTACTACTTTTGTAGCTAATTAACTAGTGAATGTACAATTAAAATGAACGTTGCAAATGTGTCACTGTGTGCTGGTATATCACACAATGAAACTTTTGTCGTTTTTGCTTTTCTTTGTACTTGAATAGCTTAGATAACACCCAAGTCGTGAATATGTATCTTAAATACAATTACGAACACCAACATCTATAAATTTGTTCAAAGAATATTAATTCTACCAAAACTGATTGAAAAACGGACATAATTTATAGTCTCTTTGTTGCCATGGGCAACAATGGAGGCAGAATCATTGCAGTATCCTTATGTGTTACACAAGCTATGTCTTCTTCTACTGGGAATACAAAACCAGTTTTTTTTCTGAAGGTATGAGACCTCATATTCATAATTACTACATACTGGCTTTTAACACCCCACCTACAAAGAAAAAGAAAAAATCTTCATTTCGAAATTTCACCAAAATATAGTCACCAAACATAAAATCTCGTTTCAAATTAAAAAGATCTAGTGATGAACTTTGATTCTTCATATGACACATCATCCTTATCAGTTGTTCATCACTTTCACTTTAAGCCCTTTTACTTTCACTTTGCTTAGTTTTCTGGTTGTCGGCTTTCTTTAAACTTCTTTTCTGTTTTTCTTTTACCTTTGCACTTCCTTAAAGCCTTTTCTTCAATAACTGTTTTTCCAGGTGCTGGTGTCGTTATGATGGTTCTTCTGTTTGAGAATTGTTTTTCTATGACTAGCTTGTCGTAAACCTCAAAATTCCTCCGGTAAGATATATGATTGCTGGTGCTACTATTATCACTGTATAAACTGCAACTGGCTAATTCAACATTTTGAATATTATCATCCAAATTAATAAGATTAAAACAGCCGACCAGTTGCAATGGATAAAGTAATCTTTACTTAGGTTTCGACAGATTTAAATCTATCTCCTTCAGAAGGCGGCCTGAGGACAATGAACATCGTAATTTATATTAAAAGGTATGAAACATAAGTCAAGAATAGAGTTTAACACATATTAGAAAGCTCTTGTATTACAAAATATGAGAAGGACTCCTGGTACTTACAGTATTACATTAATATGGAATGATATGTCATTGTCGTTTTTACAAATATCTGCATAGATCCATTAGTCCAAAATAAAATATAGCCCTGAAAATAAGGTTTGTCATGTAAATAAAAATTAGTGCATGGATGTTGCAGAGCTCACAAGCGACTGAGTATAATCGGCCAGCGTAGTTACACTGCGGCCAGGTGGCGCTCATGTCGCGAACTATGTGCCGCTTGGCGTACTGAAGCAACATGTAAAATATCAATATTAATTGCGTCCTTAGATAAAGTGACAATAAATAGAAGGAAAGCATTTAACACTCCCGTTATAACAGTATGGGAACCTTGGGAACATTAACGTAGATATATACATCAAAAAGGCAGATGGCGCTTACGCCGTGAGTTACATGCAGTGGCATATACAGCCAGAATATAAAAGTTACATTACAATATTAGTGAAGCACACACACCGTATATTAGTCAAAACTTTAAAATAATCAGTAATGGCTCTTAAGACAAAAATTACGAACCCTGGTCCACATTCCAGTTAATACACATTCTCAGGATTGCCAAGGTTTTAGAATAAGAGAAAATCACATGAGGGCCGATGTAGAGAAAACCACATTACATAAAAGGTAGTGAGCTTAAAGATTTGATAGTGCATTATACCTTCCTGAGAATATAGACTACTGAGGTTACCAGCATTAATGTTATACAATAAACAGTACGGGTTTAAAGCCTTCAAAAAATTGTCTACAGGCAAGGTTCAACTGGTCGTTCAGTATATTACCATCTTTGAGCTCTAGATGCTTAAAAATTTGTAACTCTTCCCACAGATCTAGTCTACGACCTTTGACTTGTCTGTGTAGGATAACCGTGTCTTCTAACTGTTTAGGCGTATGGCCGGCTATCAAGAGGTGGTCAGCAAAAGTTGAGTTGTGAATATTCGCTCCTTTTTTACCGAATAGATGTTCTTTATATCGTGTTTTCACAGCTCTGCCTGTTTGACCAATATAATATGAGGGGCAGTTATTACAGGTTAGTTTGTAAACACCTGAATTGGAAAACCAATCACTGGCAATCTCTACTGAATGTACAAGATTTCTTTTTAAACTGTTATCTGTAGAGAAGGAGACGTTACAGTTATATTTTTTATTTAGAAGACGTTTAATCCTATATGGTATATTACCCAAGAAAGGGATGGAAATAAATTTTTTAGTTTCTTTGGTACCCGTGGGGAGGTTGTTGCTCAAAGTCGAACAATTTTGGGAAATTTTCTTATTGAGCAAGTAATCGATCATATTCTGATTGTACCCATTATTAGCAGCAATCGCTTTGATGACATTCAATTCCTTTTGTTGATCCGCAGGTGATAAAGGAGTAGTTACCATTCGGTGAATGGCGGAATGAAAAAACGCCAGTTTATGAGCTTTTGGATGAGTTGAGTCAGCAGGAATGACATTATCTGAATATGTTTCCTTGCGGAAGATATTGAAATGGAAGGTATTATCTTGTATAGAAATTGTTAAATCGAGGAAGTTAAGTTCACGTTTTTCATTTTGAAGTTCTTTTGTGAAGGAAATTTTTTCATGTAAACCATTGAAAGTATTGAAGAGATGCTCTAACTCATGATCAGTGCCATCAAAAGCAATGATAATGTCGTCAACATAACGTGCATAATAGCGGATTTTGTGGCGTAATTCTGAACTTGAATTGAAGAATGTTATTTCCAGGGCGTTGATGAAAACCTCTGCTAAAATACCGGCGAGGGGGCTACCCATTGCTAGACCATCTGGCTGTACATACATTTCCCCATTAAATGTGAAATAATTGTATTTTAAAACGACCTTAAGCAAACCAATGAGTTCCGCAATCTGAGTTTCACTTTGTTTTTTATGCTTAAGAAGATTCTTTTTTACAAGGTCTATGGTTTCATCAACCGGGACATTTGTATAAAGGCTGACGATGTCAAAGGACACCAGTCTAGTGTCAGTCCAAATTGTTTGGTGGGATGATATCTATCTCATTTCAATGGCTATGTTGAAGTGGGCACATTAGAATTTAGAAGAGCACTTTGAAACCACAGACGTTAGGAACTCCGACTCATCAAATATGTCAACATTAACTGCATAAGGGCCAGTTGTACAATCTCCAGTTTGCAGCCAGTTAACTTCTGTTCCCAGAATAGCGCGAGAAACGAGTTGTGTAAACCTGAATCACGCCCAACTGCAGAATAAACTCGTGATAACTTAACTGGCGATTTCTGATCTGTTAGTGAGCTTTACAAGGGAATAAGTTTTCGAGATGGCAGGAACAGTGAAGGATGCAGACAGCAATGACAAGATTTTTGCTAAACTGTTCATGAGAATGAGAAGAAAGTGAGACGATGCCGATTGCGAATTTATATACAGATTTCACTTATCTGTTGAGTCTTGTTTGTGAGACGATGGAGCTTATGACAGACAGGTGAGACGATTTCTCTGTTTTCTTAAATAATACTGTTTATCTGTAGTAATACGCATTTGATTTCAGTGCTTCTTGAATTCCATTGTGTTATTTATGTGAATCATGCACATTATAATGACACTATGCGTAGGAGTAGTCTTCAGAATGAGATTTTCACTCTGCAGCGGAGTGTGTGCTGATATGAAACTTCCTGGCAGATTAAAACTGTGCGCCCGACCGAGACTCGAACTCGGGACCCTTGCCTTTCGCGGGCAAGTGCTCTACCAACTGAGCTACCGAAGCACGACTCACGCCCGGTACTCACAGCTTTGCTTCTGCCAGTACCTCGTCTCCTACCTTCCAAACTTTACAGAAGCTCACCCGCGAAAGGCAAAGGTTCCGAGTTCGAGTCTCGGTCGGGCGCACAGTTTTAATCTGCCAGGAAGTTTCAGGAGTAGTCTTGTTTACGTGGCGTGTGTTACAATTGAGGCAGTAGTGGAAAGGACTGGCAGAAAATATTGTTCCACTCTGTTTTCTATTGGGAATGCCCCATTTTGTAAATACCACAACCGATCCGAACAAATTTCCACCTGTTAGTGAAAATATTAGGATCACATGCCCATTAATGCTTCAGATCAAGAACAATGTCTCCCACCTACCATTATTCACTAAAGTCTGTGAACTATTTGTGCTTACCCAGGCTAAGTTTAACACAGTGATAGTAACAGGAAAGTTTAGTTGTTTCTTTTTTTTAAAAAAAAGATGATTCTTTCCCCACTATCAAACATAGCTGTTGTGTTTTTCAGTTATCAGTATCATCCACATAAGCTCACATATATTTAGCATAGCTGCATGGGCTAGCCATGCAGTTTAGGGCATCTTGTCACGGTCTGCGCAGCTACCTGCATCGGAGAGTCAAGTCCTCCCTCGGGCATGAGCGTGTGTATTGTTCTTAGCATAAGTTAGTTTAAGTTAGATTAAGTAGTGCATGAGCTAGGGGACCGATGACCTCTGCAATTTGGTCCCATGAGACCTTACCACAAATTTCCAAATTTAACATAAAATAATAGCTATGTATGTGTGTTACAAGAGCAGAATAGGAATCTAGTTATTGAATCTGCATATTTTTAGCATAATGAAGGAGTGCCTAGAATGCTATGTTTTTAGCTTTTCTTGAACATCAGGTTATTTTCAGTGTCCTTTATATCAAATTGTAGCTAGTTGAAGATAACTTAAACTGAAATATCTTATATTGTACTTGTGAGAAGTACCGTTTTTCTGTAATTGATGGCTTACTATGACTGTTTGATTGTACACTAATGTGATGAGTTACCTCAGCCACATCTATAGCAGAAAATAATTGTTCACTCTTAGCTTTCATAAGGACAACTATCCATCTTTTAGTGACTGCTTCAGAGAAAAAAACTATCCACCAGCTACTATTATTCTCATAACTATGTAAATTATTTGTGCTTACTCAAGCTAAATTTAACAAAGTAAAATTAACGTGAAAGTTAGTTTTTTAAAGAAAGTTGTAGTAGATAGATGTTGTATTTCTCAGTTATTAGTATTGTCACGGAGAAGAAGGTATAATTAGATGAATGACGAACACTAACTTCACTTAACAAAGGTTTATTCAGCAATGGCATATACAAGAGCGCAGAGCGAACTGCCTCCAGCCACAACACATATGGTGTATATATTATTGGTCTGTAAATCTGTTCTTTCCCCACCTGAGCGTTTAGATCACCAGCTATTATTTTAATATCATGCCCTGGGCACTCATGATATACTCTTTCCAAAGATTCATAGAATACTACTCTCTCTTCTTCTTCAGATTCTTCTGTTGGTGCATGGGCGTTAATTATGGGGTAGTTAAAGAATTTCCCCTTTATCCTGAGTGTTGATAATCTTGGACCAATGGATGTAAACCCTATTATCAAATGCTTTATTGGTGGTGTACTACAAATCTTGTCCCCAGCTGGTGATTTCTTTCACTGCAGCTGTAGAATATATTCGCCTCTTTCTTTTCTAAAATTCCACTCCCTGTCCATCTAATTTCTTGTAGTGTTATTATACTTTGCTTCAGACTCATTATTTGATCCAGCATTACTTCCAGTACTCCTGGTCGATATAGGGATCTCATATTCCAAGTACCAATATATAGATCTGATCTACGCCTTATATTTCTCTTCTTCCTAATTTTCCCTCCTTCATTTACTTGTATGCCATCCTCTTTGTCCTTTTCCATGTCAGATCCGTCTTCCTTCATCCGTCCGACCTTACTTTGTAGAAGTTTCGCAATAGTTGTTTTTTACAGAGCGAGATGTTAACTCTTCTTCCTACCCCTACCAGAGGATCTGCTGCTCATCACTTCTTCCAATCTTCTGAGGTATATCTTTCTGTCTAACCATGGTAAAGCTAGAGAGATATATTAAGACACTGATTAGAATTTCATAATTCCACTTTGCTTGCAGTCCGTAAGAACGTTATTTGTGTTGTGCACTAGGCCTACATCCTTAACCTGTAAGAAGATAAAATTGTTACATCACATGTAATACCTGTCGATATACAGCTAAAAGTGAATACTTGGTCATAAGATACCAAACTCTTATTAGCTGTATATTTTACGGGAACTATTAAATTTATACAGAGACGTTAACTGTAGCTTATGACCACCAAAAACATACACTTATGAAAGAAGATTACAATCCTCCAAACAGTCCACGGTAACAGCACAGTCTAACATAACAGTCACGACACTTCGCCTCAATTTTGTTGCCTACCGCGCCAGCAGCGCCCCAAGCGGCCAGTAACTTAAACTGTGAGTTCAGCGCGATCGTGAATGCCAATAGTGGTTGTTTATTTTGATTCCTACAATGGTTTTTTACAAGCAGGAGCGTTTGTAGCGCAATAGATTCCAGCAACAACAGGAAGAAGACACCACAGCTGTCTTTTTTTAGGTTACCTAAGCATCTGGAGAGGTATATACCATCATGTTACTAAACTGTACCGTCAGGATTCACTTGCAAACTACATGTGTTTGAGTGATTAATGATTCGTTTTAGGAGCAGAAAATGGCTAGTCAATAGCAGACGAGAAGACCTTGTGAAAAAAGACCCAGTTTACCTGTGTAATAGTATTAGGTTTTGTTCGCTACATTTCGAACAAAACCAGTTCATTCATACAGGCAATAATAAACTCGTGTGGAATGTAGTACCCACACTGTTTGACATCCCAAATAAGCCACTTCAGCTGACGATGAAGAGGAAACTGCCACAAAGATTCGACAATCCACCTAAAGCTGTAAAACAGTTCTATGACACAGAAGCAGCCAGTTCAACTCTCCATGTATCAGTGCCAGATTCGTGTGAATCGTCAACACAGACCTGCTTTGACGGTGAAGTGGTTACATTATGTGCAGTTATTCGTGTCTTACGAAAGCGTAATGTTTGGTATGTATTTCATTCACTTCTGTTGTTAGTCACTTAATTTTCCTTGCTTCCTTCGTGTGATGACATTATTTTGTTAGCACCTTGTTCGCTGACAGATTGTTTAAAAATTATTCAAATATTTGGTTTTGCGTGAAATGTAATGTAATCAGCTCATTATAATGTTTTCAACATATTTCTCCAACTATTTGGCAGTTGCTTGTCCCACTTAGAATAATATAAAGAAGGAGGTCGTACTTGTGGCAACAGGCGACAATGACAAACATTGTAGGACTATAGAACGAAAAATGAGCTGTCGGTCGCTTTTGTATGTAGAGGTACATGTCTGTGCTTCTTACTTGTGAATATGTTTGTTTATATTCTTTTGATATCAACGTGTTAAGCTGCAATTCTATCCAAAGTCACAAGTGTTTCTTCACGAATGTGTTGTAGATTGCCACTCGATTCATGGTTTTTGTCCATACTTGCGCTTATTTTAGAATCATTTTTAGAAATATATATGCCATCTGATACTACATAAACTCTTGGAGGCAATAAAATAACTCAAATATTTCGTAAATTACGTAGGAAATGGATGCAAAACAAATATTTTGCTTACGACGCGTCTGACGTTCACCGTACGTGCCGCTTGGAGCGCTAGTGTCGCTCCATCTGTCAAACGGTAACAATTTTTACAGCAGTGAGTGTCGCGACTGTTATGTTTGACTGTGGTAACAGTCAAAATTGTCTTTGTTCATGATCAATGTTTAGGCATACCAATATTAACAAAAAAATTGCTGGAAACAATTTAAATAGAACGTTTTGTTTCACTGTGCACCTACATCACATCTACCGATTTCCGTTCCATTCGGATAATTTATTCATGATGCGTCTTTGTTTGTCTTAGAGGTTACTGTAGCCAACAGCAATCTCAAAAAACCGCGACATATGAGCGTTCTCACCTCCATGGTTCCCACAAAAATTTTCGGGGAGGCAGGAGACCGAAAAAATGGAATGTCCTGGAAAAAACGGGACGAATGGACGTCCTACCCGCAACCCATCCTAGAATATTACTCAAGCTCGGGAGACCCGTACCAACTGGGACGTCAGGATATGTTGATTGTATAAAATGAAAGGCAGCGTGAATGGTCGCAGGTTTGCTTGACCCATGGGAGAGCGGACTGGCAGACGCTTCGAGATAGACGCAGATTATACCGTGAAAGCCCGGTTAGAAAGTTTCAAGAACCAGGTTTAAATGACGTATCTAGTAATATACTACCTACCGTACCCGTAGGGATAAGGAAGACACTATTAGTCTAATTACAGCGCGCATATAGTTGTTTGAACACTGTTCCTGCGCCCCATGCGTGAGTGGAGTGGGCAGAAGCTCTAATTAGGATACTATGTTACGTGTGACGATGCTTATACAACACAAGTTATCTATTGGCAAATAAACCCAGTTCAATTAATGGGGAGTACCGTCTGCTATGCTCACCATTGTGAGTTTTAGTGTAGAAATGTTGCCGATTTCCATCTCTCTACTTTGAGCAACTTCAGTTACAACTGGTTTCAGGAAAAATAAATATTTTGTATTTTATGAACGTCTGACTTCCCTGATAATTAAGGTTGCAAATGACACACAATATTACAAAAATCGATGTTTGAAGCATTACTTATCTTATTCCACATTTTATACAGCCAGGCTTCTGTAGTACGAAGAGATTAGATGGTAAATTTCCACTGTTGGTAGAATTGTTTAATGCGAACTTTACGTGCGTTATTATGAATACTGTATGTAGTATTTTTGTGTAACGATTGTTTGAGTAGTATTTTCGTCAACTGAAATGCTACGTAACTTGAAAATTGTTGTTGTTAAACACATAACTGTCAATAAGAGACACAAAGCTGGCAACAGGCTTCTTCCGATCGGTAGCAGAGGTAACTAAGGTAACTTGAGAGTTGAAGCTGACTACCTGTCATATTTTGCTCATTGTTAACTATTGTATAATGATGTAAATAAATGTGACTAGACAAGAAGTAGGTTCAAAATATTGTATGCTTTTTAACGAAACTCTTACTCTTAACCTCTTTTCCAGTGACAGAAGAAAATGCATTCTTAATTCCAGCGCGTTATAAGTGTAAGGGCGCTGGAAAGGACACACTGACTGGTCATGGATGTGCTAACTGTTGTTCAGACCAAACTGAGCGCCGAAGACAATGTGGTTTCAGTATCCTTTTCCTTAAATATTCGTTTTCAGCCTAGCGGTGATTGCCGGAAACTTGTTTACGGAACGCCCCCTATGTGAAGCGTAGCGTGCAGTGACGGAGGAGTTACTCGGACGTGAAGCCTAGTATCTGGCAGCAGTGCAAAGACGGGTATACTTTCGCGTCAAGATTTGAATTGCAAGTAAATGCTTTGTTGTTGAAAGAGGTAAACTTTATTTTTTACGTTGGGATTGGTTGAGCATGCTATTTTAATGCTAGCGTTTAAACTACAAATGTTACGTGATAAACATTTTACACGTCGCATCTTTATTGTGCGACGAACATGAGGCGCTAACAAAAAATGTACCGGAACAGTCCTTGTTTTCTTTGCTGTTTGTGACTGTCTCGAGGATGAAACTAAGAAAAATAAATATGCATTTCCATAAGCTGTTGACAGAAATGAGATTTTTTTCTATTTTATTAATTATTTCAGGTAACTTTTAGACATGACGTACTTCCTTCAGTATTTCAGAATTTGTGTTTATATAGAAGTGTTAGGTCAAGCCAGTTATTTCACTTCTGTGGAAAGAAAATTATATTTCATGAATGTATGGGGTTGGGGAGGCAGTTAAAATTCGTAGACATAATTGGAGCTATTTCAAAGAAAAAAACAGTTATCTGGTAATAGAACGGTGATAATGCTGCTTCAGTAATATAAACACTACAGTGAAAACTAAAATTTTGAGTGGATGTTAAACTGATTTCTTGTATGCAATACTGTTTATCACCTGCTTCTTTATTCATTGAAAAATAAGTGTGTTGCTATATAGGTGACCAAACTTAAGAAAACACAAAGGGAAATATGTAGAAGATTATTAGCAGATTGTCCAGAGAGTCATAAGATTGTGACTTAAAGGGGGAAAATAGCTACACTGTACCAGTTTACTAGGAAACAGTTGAATGCCAGCAATTGATGTTAGCTTCTGAGTACAGTACTGTGCTTAGTGTAGTGCTGCTGACCAATTTGAGATGCCACTCTATTACTTGCAGTTCATATTTTCCCACAGGCATACTAAGAGTTGTGGAACTAGTTAAGAGAGTTAAATTTTTAGTTGTTGGACCTGAATTCTTTGATAAACAAAATTATGACAGTTTAAGCACACATGTAGAAGGAATTGTCATCTGTGAGTGCAGAGCAATGTTATTTGGTTATTACTTGAGTTAGGTAATTCAAGCAAGTCTGTATTTTTCTGTGTAACTGTTGGCTAGTTTCGTTAAATACAGTATTTGTAATTTGCTTTAATTGTGCAACCAGAAAAATATTTTTATACTAACATTTATGATTACTTGTACTCTGGATCCATTTGCCGGTAGTATAAATAAAATTGAAATATTTTTTAACCTCATATTACTTTTAATTTTTTGTTTACAAATGTTTTAATTGTGTCAGCAAATGACATGAAGTACTTTATAAAATCCGTGAATTATTAATACAGAAGTTAGTAGAGTTATATAATTACCATTCAAGAAATATCTAAACATCAAGATAAGTGCTAAGCAAGAATTTAGATGGTGTATGAAGATCATAAATAGTGACTGTAGTGTCTGTGAAAACAGTTGGCTACTGTTCTTTTAATGTGTTGTTGATAGTTGTATTGTAATTTGTGACAACTATTTTATGAGGTAGCATTTTGGGGTCAATGGAAGTGTCTGATTCCACCCGTCTGCTCTGGCCTGTGATGTAATGATGTTGTCATGTGTGAAGTCACTATGGCGCGGTGTTTTTGAGTCAGTTGTGTTTGTAGGTATTATGTTGTATTTGATGGTTCTCTCTGGTGGTGGATGTTGACATGCTGAGTTGAACGTGTGGTATTTGGTTCAATTGAGGTTTGGTTGTCATCGTGCTAATGTGGTTTTGGGTTAGGGTAGTTGGTGTTTGGCGTTTTTGTTATATCTGATTAGTTTGGTGTTCATTGTGCAGAAAGAAGCCTAAATTTTCTTATTGCTTTTTGTTAGTCATGGATATGACTGTGAAGTTTAAGAGTGTAACATTACAGTCAGCAATGGACGATGATATGTCATCTTTCATACAGTTTCTGCAGATGTTCAGTCTGGTGCTGTGGCAGCAATGTGAGGTTGCTGAGAGTTCTGACAGCTTGGACCAGGGCCATGTATATGTGGTGGTGTTGGTGCAATAATATGTGGTGCTCGATAATACATGGTACCTGGTTCGAGAAATCTAGATTGGGCATAAGGGTGATTGTCTTGGTTACTTTCTGTTTTTGTTGTTAGTCCTCTTAAGAGTTTTTGTGGCAATAGGACTGGTATGAATGGAGAATTATTTTGGATCGATTTTCTTTCTGCTGAGAGGTTTGTTCGGAGAATGTGAAATATAGTGGGAAGTTGGGTGGGCTGGAGGTTGTTGAAATTGGTGAATCACAGTTTGGTAAGAGGAACTTAGGGAGGGGCAGTTCTCGGCTCGACTTGGTTTGGTTTGTGGATGTGGTTGTGGTGGTGTTGGGGGGGGGGGTGCTGATTGTTTTTACAGTTTTACAGTCATAGTAGGAGAAAACTAATGGGGCTGACTGAGAAATATATTGAGGGGTTAGTACTATAATTTGTGATGCGTGTTTGTTATATAGAGGTTTGGGGAGAGGTGTTATAATCATTTAGTAGTTTACCACAGTATTGATTTTATGACAGTGTTCTTTTTTTGGGGGGGGGGGGGGAGTAGGGAGGATGTATAGGGTGATGGTGGTGAGTTGAATGGATATTGGTTGTGGGGTTAATGGGGCGAGTTTGGGGGGCATTTAGAAATTATGTTGGAGAGAACCAATTTGGTTGTAGCTTTTAGGTGTAATTGGTTTCCATGGTTTTTTTTTTTTTTTAAAAGGATGATATTGGGTGGGTTGGGATTGGTTTATGGGTGGGAGGTTGTGGGTATTCAAGGAGATTTTTTTATATTTGGTGTGTGTGCATGTGCTTTGTGTGGCCAGCCTAGGCGACATTGCTGAAGGCTTTTGTTCGTAAGTAATTTTTCTTTGAGTTTTATTGTGTAGTAATTGTGATATCTTGTCTATGGTAGGTCTTTTTTTAATTATTATTATTATTATTATCATGTAGTGAAAATGGAAGTATTTGGGTGTTTGGTTGCACTTTTCGGAGTTGTAGGTGTTGTCTTTTTGGTATTGATAGCTGTGATTGAGCTATATAAGTAAAGTGAAATGTCAGATTCCACTTTTTGGCATTGTGGGTGTTGATTTTTTGTATCAATAGCCTCAGTTGAGCGATATATGTCAAGGGCAATGTCAGATTCCTGTGGTTTTGTGGGTGTAGCAGGCCCACCCCTTCTGAAGAAGAAATTTTGTTAAAGCTAAATAAAGCTTTGGTTTGCAACTGGATGGCTGATTTTTTAAACCTCTTCAATTTTATACAGTTGATGAAACATAGCTATATTCAAGATTTTGTTATATATTAGATGGAAGATCATTTACACACATGAACAATAATGAACCTAAAATTGAGCCTTGGGAGCACCTTGCATGAATTCTCTCCTGTTAGAATTAAATCACTGGACTATATTGGTTGAATTATTAAGTACAGCGTAACATTCTTCTGTTTAGATATGACATCATTCATTTTTTGACTGCACCAGCAGTCCCATAGAACGTGAATTTATATAGGAGAATACTGTGATTCAAACGTTCAGATGCCTTAGATAGGTTCCAGAAAATACCAACTGGTGCCATTTTATTAATTAATGCTTGTAACATTTGGTGAGTGAACATGTAAATGGCATTCTCAGTAGAGCAAAACTTCTGAAATCCAACCTGTCATTTGCTGAGGATATTATTATTGCTAAGGTGAGATACAGTTCTAGAATACACCACCTTCAAAATTTTGGAAAATGTTGTCAGACGGGAAATAGGTCGGTAGTTATTGACATCTCTCATATCACATTTCTTAAATAGTAGTTTGACAATGTCATGTTTCAGTCTTCCTGGAAAAGTGCCTTGAGATAGTGCATTACGTATGTGTGGAAACAACTCTTTAATACTGTGTTAGAAACACCATCAAAACTAGATGAACTTTTATTTTTGGGAGAATATATAGTTTTACTAATTTCAGGGGAAGTTGTTGGCATACATATGACTGAATTTTATGAGAGATATTTTTTAAACATACTGCTGTTATTTTCTGTTGAACTGTTTCTCCCTATAGTTCCTACTGTTTAAGAAAATGTGAGTTTTATATATATATATATTTCCTACCTGTGACTCATCATTTGTAGCCCTTTCATTCAGTTCAGCAGTGATTTTTATCCTGTTCTTTGGCTAATTGTCCTGTGTTACACTACATTCCATATAGTTTTAAGACTGTTGGAATTATTGATATCTAATATTAGGTGCACATTCCTTTGTGTTTTAGTAACCTTTTTTAGTAATTTGGAGTAGTTGTAACTACTGCAAGATCTCTAAAAGAGGAGCCTGGGTACCTTCTTGATGCTAAACTTCGTCAAGTTTCTGAGCTAGACACATTCATGCTTTAGCAATAATATTAAATGTTTCCACATAGTAATGATATTAACAGAAATAAACTCTCATTTTTGTTGTATATGGATATAATAGCTTAGGGATTCTTTAGTGTAATTGTATTTATGAATAGACAGTTGGACTAAAATATAGGACCATTGCTTAGTCTAAATGAAGTCAAACAGTAGAAAATCCGGAATGGAAATAGGAGCTATTAAGCACGCGCACACATGAGTAACAGTCTGCCCTGTGTCATATTCTGGTCATCTAAATGAATTGCCTATTATCAGTTGTCAACAATGATCATCACATATACCTGCTCCTAACACTGACTGATCATGCATACTAAAATTTTAACACTTATGTTAAACACGTGGGCCCTTACAGTGAATGTGGAAGATAGGCTTCAAATAAGAAATCAAATACTGAATGAATTTTATTCACATTTAACTTCACAAAAATGTTCATCGTATAACCCACAACTTCTTTTCTCTCCCATTTGTCTGTCGTGTTAATCGCAAGAATTCCTCATCACAAAACAACCTTAAGTTAGTAACATCACAAAACTTTCTAAAAACAAGGAGTTCTGTGAACTGGTAAGTTGAAAGGTTTTTAAAAGACAGTTTCTGCAGCCAGTTTTGCTTCAATAATAATATCAAATGGAAAAAATGGACACACTTCTATAATTTGTAGGGAAAAAAATCATATGATGTACATTTTCAGTTACTATTAAAAACAGCTGTGTTGCAGGCTAAAAGTGTTTATTGTTGGTAAAACGTTAGTAATTCAAAGCTTAATAGATTGTGTGCTGCTATGTAATTTTTTCCATATATCTGTTTCTTAACTGAAACATGTCCACGAAGCAAGCTTAATGCAAGGATGGGTGCGCACATCTAGAGTTCTGGCTCTGGTTGAAAATGAGAATGATCATGCATTGTTTGTTTTTCTGAGTTCAAGAGTGCCCCCTCAAAGTTTTACTGATCTGACTATTGAGCGAACATTGCCAGTAGATGCTGACTTCAGGTGTGAAATAGGTGATGTTTCATTTTTGTTTTGTTAGTTTTCCGAGTGTTAATGTGATTCATCATTGACACATTATGTAATTATGGTTGCTGTTTTTATTTCAGACCCTGAAAGTAAACATCAAGATGGTGTTGATGTGTATGTCAACATATCTTCTTATAAACTTAAGCTCTTATTTGAAATGGTGCCTGGAGTGAAAACAAGCAACTTCGTTGGAGAATTATTCAGAGTAATGGAAGGTAACAATTGAGTTTTCTCAGTGTAGCTCCTAATTGGTAGGTAATTGTATAAAAAAGAAAGATTGGAAAGGAGAGAGAAGGAAACCTAAATATTTTATGATATTTTTCATGTTTTGATGTATGAATATGTCCCTTTTGTTTTTATTTCTATGTTTCAGTCTACAGTAAAAGGAGGGGCCCACCTCCAGAATTCCAGTGGCTACGCAAGTATGCTGCAGATAATTCTTACAGTGCCTTAGTTAATGTTGAAAAACCAGTAGATGTGAAGGAAATACCGCCTGCAACCAAGGATGACTCGTTGGCCACCTCTGTAAGGATTGTTATTTTATAGTCTAATTTAATATTATTGACAGTGTGTTACAACAAAAAGTAATTCTTGTTAATTTATGATGGGTGGTAAATAAAATTGAAAGTAAAGAGTAATATGGAATTGGTACATATTTATTGCAGTTTGCATATGATACGGGATTCAGCATCAGATTTCAGATTTTCCCCAAATTACTCAAAACTTACAGCATGCTTACGAGAAATAAGACAGTACAAGTTTGGGATGGTGACACATTCAGATAATTTTCTCACTTTGAACTCAAATGTCTAATGTGAATGTATAAAAAAGAAAGATGGCAAAGGAGAGAGAAGGAAACCTAAATATTTTATGATATGTTTCATGTTTTGGTGTATGAATGTGTCCCTTTTGTTTTTGTATAGATTTGAAAAAAATTACACATTTTCACATTAGTGTCCACATTTGTAGAAAACAAATTCTGATGCAAGGTACACAAAAAGTGTCATTGGCAAAACTCCTCATTGTCATCTACCACTGGAAGACACATGAAGAAGAAGAAGAAGAGAGGATACAGTGTATGCCTTTACCTGTTTTGATAAGATAGTGGAATGTTGCATTTAACCCTGAATAATATTGACACTGATCTCCTAGTTTGGTGTAGAAAAGTACATTTGTTTTAAAGTTGTTTGTTAGTCAATAGACAGTTGCTTAATGAAAACCAGCATTCCAGGTTTGGTTGGTACTTAATTCAGTTTTCTTTCTAGCTTGAACTATGGTCAGTCTTTTTTTTTTGGGGGGGGGGGGGGGGTGGGGTGTTAGGGCTCACATCATCTCTAACAGTTCCAAGCCATGTATGTTACTCTATAGTGCTATGTTGCAAATCAGCCTTGGTTAGGTCTGTGGTTATATTGAATTCAAAGCCCCAAAAGCAGTTGGTGGGAGCAGCACTGCTAGTTCAGTGCAGCATGGCCACGGGGATAAACTGTTTTGGCGATGGACAGTTCGGGAGTGGGGTGGGAACAGTCATATGGAGATGGCACCAACAGTGAAGAGCAGGGAGCCTATATATATATGGTGAAAGTGGGCAATTTCTAGAGTGGGAAGTTAGCAGTCAATGATCTGAAGAAGCTGGTCAACTGGCAAACAGTAATAAGCACAATGGTTTTTACTACTTTTTTGGCCTTTTGGATATATATCGTGCAATGTAGAATTTAACAAATAGTCCATTAGCAAAAGCTTGCACCTCCATTGGTCAGTACTCTGTGATGTTGTCAGGACGACAGGAGTAGAACACATTCAGATCTCTTTCGCGTGACGAGGTCACCACAGATAATGTATTTCTCTCACCAGTCGTAATCAGTATGATTTTTTTAGCTCATGTACATTATTAAGTTAAAGGGACTGGAAGCATTATCATTTGTCAGTGGTTTGTCTGTCTACCATTAGGAAAAATTAACATCTAAAATTTCCAAAAGAAAAAAAAAAGACCAAACTCCGGCTATATTTCACATCGTGTATCTTAAAATTAACAGCACTGATCGTATAATTACTTACACCATTGAAGAATCATGTAAGTCAATAAGAAACTTTTATTTTAATTTTGGTGTCATTTCAATTAGTGTACAAAAGTTTGGCTAAAATTTTGTGCTTTTATCTGTGTATTTAAGTACTGTTTATTTTGTGGTCAGTACAATAACAGTTTCTTGCTTCCATCCCAAATTTATTTGTAGCACTGTTGGTTTATGTGCTCTTTTAAGTATTTATAGTAATAAGTACGCTTAGGATTCGAAGACAGGTTACTGCACTGCATTTTATGTAGTAGTGACTGAAAACTTGTCATAGTTCCGTCAGCAGTGAATTTGTGATATAGAGGTGAAAGATGAGCAATTGAGGCCTTGAAATTTGAATGTGTGCCACTCAACTGTACATATTCAGTAAAGGCCTAGAAGCTGTAAAATAATTTTCTTTGTAGGAACATGACCCGCTGAATCGACACTGTGTGAATGAAGGTGCTCAAAGGTGTGTTCATGTTAAATTACTGCTCTTATGTGGGTATGATCTTTTATGAAGGTGATGGTGTATCCCATTTATCAAAAATAATTGCACAATACAAATATGTCTGCATTCATTTGTTATGGAACTGGCTTATCAGCTGAAATGTATGATAGTCTGATATGAAACCAGACCTGAACACAGAAAATGGTTTCCTACAAATAAAACTGCACATTTAATACCATGTTAAACAGATATTCTTAAGATTTGAGTATTAGACGTAAGAAGTAAGGAAGTTCAAGCTGAAAAAAGAAATAGTGCAGAGATGTTGAACCTTTGTACATCTGTGTGTCATTTTTTCCCAGAGAAATCTTTAATAAGGCAATGGTTTACCATCAAACTAAGTGTAGAACTAAGTTTTGGTATCATATATTACACTTTCTTTTGTATTTTTGTTCATGTTTTGCACGTGTGATAGTGCATGAATGAATGCATGTGTGTTTAAGATTTGCTAGTGCACTGAAGTATGAACTCTACCAATTAACGAAGAAAAAAACTAAATATTTCCATATTAATACTCTTGATTTGCAACCAGAAATAGACCATTGAAACAGTAATAATAAAATACACATTTTTAGTTTATCTAAATAAAATAAAAATTAATGTGATTACTGCAGTTGCAAATTCAATGCCATATAATTTATATTACGTGCACGCTTCGTAACTTTTAGCAGAATGGAAGCTGAACTCAAGTTGTCTGATCACTGCTTTCTTAGCAAGTCTTTGATGTTATTCATTTCAGGAAATAATGACTCACAGGCGTAATTAGATAATACAATCAAGGTAGCAAATGCCAGCATTTGTCTGGAATTGAATTCAACATTCTGATAAATTTAATGTTGGCTTTTTTGTCATATTGTGTGATGGTCCTTCTGATAAGTTTACTTTCAGTTCCTTTGTTGCTTCAATAAATTTTTGAGTTCACATTGAACTAGACTGGAAATCAGTCAGCTGGAATTCAATTTTTTCAGTTCCCAACCAAACAAATTTAACAAAGTTCAGTGTATTCAGTAAAGCCACATCTAACTTCATAGTAAATTTTAGTGTTTTCAACAATACTTTGAACTGAGAAAATATCGATGCAAATTCTTAAGTTGTATGTATTACCAAAGAAAGTTCCTTGGTGACTTTTTCTTGGTCTGGCTTTTAGAGTAAATCTGAATTGCTGATAGTTTTTAAATTTGTGAAATACTTGTACTTATGGGAACAATATCGCTGTTAGAAACTGGCAATATCATCCTTAAAAGTGTGAATAAGATTTATCATAGCAGTAACAGTTTTGTTTGTGCCTTGAAGATTTATGTTCAAATCATTGAAACGCTGGCACGTGCGTAACGAAACGTCAGTTTTGTAAGCCACATAACATCCATCAGCTGTGAGTATTGCACAGTTTTCTCTCATTTGGAAAAAGCACGCCGATTTCTTCTAAAAAAAATCCACAAATCTTTGAGTTTGTTGCCGTGGCCAACCAGTGAACAATGTTGTACATCATTGGGTCAGGGTACACAGAGTTGACATCACCATCATTTTTTTATTAGCTTGCGACAACATAAGGTTTATTGTTTTTGTGAATTGTGGTTTATTAGTCTCATAACAGACATAATCATTTGACACAAGTACATGAAACACATCAAAATTGTGGTAAAACTTCACCATAAACATATAATAGCTGATGTTAACAAACAGCTTCAGAATAATAATACAATTTGTTATATATACAGACAATAAAAAATTTAACACTTAATTTCCCATTGCTTAAATTATTATTTCATCCTCTATGAATTCTTCTACTAAATAGCAGCATTTCTCCCACAGAACCTGATTAACTTTGTTTTTAGAATCTCTGGCTTCATATTAAATATGTTTTTGCCCATGAACTTGTTATGTATTGTCATCCCCATTTCCTGTGGAGTCCGTACATATAATTTCAGTTGTTGTGTAGGTAGCATAAAATTACTTTTATTTCCCATGTTGTATGTGTGGTTAAAATTATTTACCTCAATTATTTTTCTGCTATGTGGGAAGATTATTTCATCATAAACGTGTATGGAGGGAACAGTTAGGAGTTGACATTTCCAAAATAGTGGGCAACAAGATTCTGTTTGCTGTACATATATATAATAATTTCTTCTGCAGTTCCAGTATTTGAGAAACACCATTTGGACGTCTACCATATCTAATGACACGTTCAAAATAACTACGGCCATTATATTGTCAAGGGAAGCAGAACCACTCTTTGCACCCAAGACTTCTTGATGTGTGATGCAGTGGATTTCTAGAATAGAATGTCCATTGTTTGCTTGGAATAAAATAATAAAATTCTTTTTGGCCAGCATATTGGGAACACACTGTCATTACCAAAACAATTTTGCTTAAATCTGTTTCTTTTTCAGTAAGTGAATTTTTAACAGTTGTACACATATCTGGCTTAGTAGTTGCTGGCAATGATATTATCACAGTCAGTTTTTCTTTGATGTCATTTACAACGCAATATCGAGAAAACATAGTTAAACAAGCAGATTTAGTAACTTCTGTATTTTCATAAAGATACTGTGAAATATAAGGAAATGACTTGATGCCTTTCATTCTTTTTTTCTTTTTCTTGACAGCGCTGGTACGACAGTACTTGTTAAAATACCTAATCATAGATGCTGTCTGTTTATTCCTGTTTTAATAGAACATACAATGCATTCCTATTGCTCTGGTTCACTTTTTTTGACAGAGAGATATGTGATTTGTTTCACAGTGCTGTTTTACAGAAGATCTGCATACCACAGTCGAGGAATATCACACACACTGCTTTATTGCCTTTGTTAATCTTACCCATGTTTCCCTGTCCACCAAGTCTGAAATTCTCTATCACACATACCTTGCACTTTTTTTGCCTAGCTAACGTTATTGAATAATACTCAAAAGCTCAAAAATAGAGCTGTTTGCAGCACACAACTTACATGTGTAACAATGAAAACAAGCATGTGAACATGTTTTTCAGTGAAACTGTTTGGCAGTGTGGTACTTGTCAGTAGAAGTCATTAGTCATGGTTGTTGGAACAGCTGCAATCTAACATTGAACAATAGTGTATTTTTACTAAAGCATTTGAGTACACCATGGCTCACAGTGAGTGAGAACGAGTGAAAATCTGTCATCTAAAACTTTTATGATGCCTTGGTATCGATAGCCCGTTCACGATGAACACTGTTGCTGGGACTTCAAATGCAAACAAACAAATGAATTATTTCAGTTAGATAGGCCTTCCTAAATTCCTCATTTAACATTGTGCCCAAACTATTTGATAATTTGCCACTAGTGGCATGCGTGCCATTGGTTTGCCATCCTTGGAATAGTGGCACATCCAAAATATAAGTGTGAGAAAGTTTCCTGAAACTTAAGTGTAAAGATCATTGAAGTAGTTGAAGATAAAGAATTTAATTAAATTTTTTGTGGCAAGGAAGCCTATGTTTCCATTCAAGTATATAGAGAAAAAGTTCAGAAGCCCAACACTTCCAAATTGTTCAGTAGCAAAGAAACAGTGATTGCTTATTGAAACGGAAATTGATCTGAATTTCGTGAAGTATGTCAAATGTGATGTAGCACTTGACTGTAAATTAACAGATTCATACTCAGTTTTTGCACAACACACCAGAATGGGAAACTAGTAGTGGCATGCAGCCCACTAGAAAATGTTATAAAGTGCTGCTTAACAAAATTGTGTGTAGATTGGAACCGGGAAGTTCAGGAACAGAGGCTATATAAAAAAAAAAATTCTGGACGATACATTTGAACTTGAAAATAATGATCTTAAAATATAATCTAATGGTGGTTTCACACTGATGAAGAGACAACTGACATTGCAAGAATTAATTGCAGAACTAGAAATAAAAAAATTTGGCTTTTGTACTCAGCATCGCTAAGACTCAAAGTAAGCTTTCAAAGTGTTTTAGATGATTTCTCATTTAGTGAGTTGATTATATTAATGAATTTAGCTGGAAATCATGCCTTTGTTGTTAAAGATGCAGTTGCTGGCTCTCACTGAGAAAACAGTTAAATGTCAGTTTACCCATTTCTCATTTACTACAAAGATAATGAAAATGAAAACAATTACTATTAGCTACTGCATTATTACTGCATGCCTAAAACATGATACAGATATAGTGCGGTTTTTTTTTTCACTAGTAAAGTTGCTTAAATGCAACATCATAGAAATGAAACATAATCATTATTCTCACTATTCTAGTGATGATTCTGCTGTCCAATACAAAAAAATTGAGAATTTCCTCAATTGTTACCATCAAAGGGATTTTAATGTAAGTGCAGAATGGAATTTTTTTTTGGATCAAGTCAGGGCAAACTATGAAGTGATTGAATTGGAGGCAAGTTACAGAGTTAGCTGCATGAGCTAGCATTCAGTGCCCATCAGAAAACCAAATTTTAATGAATGAGTCATTTTAAAACTGCAAAGGTAATTGTGCATTATAGAATTTGTTTTTATCACGAAAGACATAACCAAAAAAAAGGAAAAAGTAGGCCAGGATAAATGCGCGAGGTGGTACAGTATCTGTTAGAAAAGATCATCACCATTGTTTCAAATGATAAAATCCAAAAGGGTACTCTAAGAGTAATGTTAGTTTTCAAATTTTTACTGTCTTGAAAAATTTGTAATATTGCTGTGGCATTCTGCATATTTGACCTGCTGGCAAGCATTATGAGATTTTTGGCACAAACATCTGACTTAGTTTGTTCTAAAGTGGGTGGTAAAGGTGTGTGTTCACTATAGGCTGTAGATCTTTGACTAGTCCATGTGTTTTACTGTTGTTGTTGGCTTGAAGATGAGCTCAGTGGGGAGGACTGAACTGTTAAAGATTTAGGTGTTTGGAGAAGAGATCTGCTTTGCAAGATTCTCTGGGTTTGTGGTAAGAGGCTATTCAGAGGTTTGACAGTGGGGGGGGGGGGGGGGGATATACTGTGGTACTTAGGATCATGATGGGTCCAGACTTTCTCAAATGATTTATAGGTCTGTAGAGAATGACAACACAAACTATGCTATAAAAATCATTTGATACCATGACATTCGCCATTTCTGATGCCACTGTTAAGAGTTCTTAATGATCTCCTTATGTGACAAGAAAACATTGCCTGTGAGATTAATTGTTGGTGTAGCCCATTAATATTTGACATTGTCTTCATTTACTTACACATATTATTACTTATTGAATCTGGTTCAGTTGGAAGACTAGTAGCAGCAGTAAAACAGATTGACATATGTGAGTTGTTTAGTAATACTTGTTTTTATGTAAATGTTAACTTACCTTACAGTGCTAGTGCAGAACTTTTGTAGCTCTGGTATGCTGTTCAGAGACTTGGTTAGTACATTAATTGTTGGCTACACTAAATTTATAATTTGCATACAGGTTCTCATATTCTTCCTATTCCATAAATGTGTTTATATATATATAAAGGCTGTTTCTTAAATTATGTTGGCCATATTAGAATAATTTTAGAGCATCAGCTTTTTAGTAAGCTGAGACTGTCACTTTATGCTACACCACACTCATACTATATGCAATGCATAGTAGCTTTTAAGTGCCAGCTGTGTAATTAGCTAATTGCCTTTTTTAATTAAGCTGCTGGAGCTTGAAAGCCCGGATATTACATTACCACGTCAAAGCATTGCTAAAGGGACCACGCCTATAGCAGCAAGGGAAAGTGTTATTAGATATCAGATGGCAATGAAAGAACGTCATTATACATACACTCAAGTTCTGAAGTAAGTAGACACTTTATTATTTTTTCTTTATTATTTTTTCATGTTGAAATAATTTCAGTTATATGTAATAGCAAGTAAACAAAGTTTAATTGGATTGAACATGGCTGAAACAGTTGGGGAAGCACAGATGGTATTTTAAGAGAAAATTACAGTGTTTGTGATTTTTGTCAAGGCACTGTAAAGTGTGTGTGTGTGTGTGTGTGTGTGTGTGTGTGTGTGTGTGTGTGTGTGTGTCTGTCTGTCTTTTTAGTAAGAGCAGTGAATATTTGAACTAGAGGTTCTAAGCTCTTCTGTATTGAACATCTTGCTTTATAATGACTTTTTATAGCTTTTTTAAAATTATTTTGGGACAAATAAACATTTAAAGTGCAAAAAATTATTTTATTACACTGCTTATAAATTCTGAAATGTCAATCATTATGCAGATTTCCCTCTCTAGGGTTTTCATTGGCACTTGGAATGTCAATGGACAGCCGCCAACTGTGCCACTTACAGAATGGCTTGCCCATGACCCTGAACCACCTGACATATACGCAATTGGATTTCAGGAGCTTGATTTGAGCAAAGAAGCATTTTTGTTCAATGATACACCAAGAGAAGAAGAATGGCTGTAAGTTTTGCTGTTTTTGGTTGAGTCCTTATTAATATCCTCATTATTTTTACATTTTTATATTCCTCCTGATACTTATATGGTGAGAAATGCAATAAATGAGTGTGACATAATGCAGTTTATTACATTATTTTTAGATTGTAGAAAAAATAATTTTTGATACATTACTAGATGTTGACATGGAAACTTGTATTTTTGAATCATCAAGTAAATTGCATGAACAGCTGGGAAAAAAGATAAACCTTCATTTGGTGTGAGTTTGCCACTGAACTGTGATGTATATTGCTGAGTATGTGGACAAAATAGTAGAATCTAGTCAGTCTTCATTCATTAACAAAGTGGAGTAGTGTTTTGAAACTACTATCAGACTACATTAAACTACTTGTGCTTGCTCAAACTATGTTTAGGCACGTACAATTTTAAAAGAATGCTATTACTGTGCGGGGGACAAATAGCTGCTTCCTTTGTTATATTAGATGGATTCCATTTATATTCTATTTCTCACTTAGTATTTACGTGACCACAGTTACATTTATCATGGAATAACAGTTACCTGTCACTTCTAAGCAAGAAACCAGTTCACAATGATTATGGCTAGTGTTCATATGCCCAACAGTAATCATTAAGCCAGTCATATAACTGATTCGATAATCTTTAGAAGAAATTGCTAATAAAGTATAGATTTACGTTCTTTTGAATGTGTAGGAATTCTTAATTTTGTTAAACTTTGTGCGAGATGAAATCAGAATACAGAATTATACTCTGAACTGTAAACAAGGTGGCAGTCCACATGGATATTATTATTCCAACTTGTATTTAATTGTGAAAAATACAGGCTGTTCAGCCATATGTTATTTTTGTTATTGTTGTTATTATTTTGTTCCAGTATTTGTTGTACTTGTTGTTTGATGTTTTCTAATTCTGACTGGGGTATCCTGTTATTTTTTATTATTACACGGATCTGATCAGCTAGTCGTTGTTCTGTTAAACATTTTAATTCTGGGTATCTGGTTATAAATGTTGTGTATACTTGTGATCTGTATCCAGTTTTGTTGGTTCCTAAGTTTGTTGCTTGGTAATAGCAGAACATGAGGTGTCGGTTAACTTCATCTGACCATCTCATCATCTGTCTTTGTTTTCCTTGTAGGGTGGTTGCAAGGGGCATATCCTGCAAAACACCTCTATTTGGATTTAAATCATTTTCCGTGTGGCTAACAGTGTCGTTACCATTGTGGACGGGCATAGGGTTCAAGCACCATCCCCGACCATGACAGTGCTTGTCCGAGGCTTCATTAGTTCTGTCCTGAACCAACTAATCACACTAAAAGGGGGGTTAGCCATATTAGTGGTTTGTTCTTTTCGTCGCCTTTTATGACTGGCCGAACATACATTATTATTATTATTATTATTATTATTATTATTATTCTTCCATATTAAGCCTGATGGATGAGAAAAACGAATCAGTAAGAGTATTTATTGACCTGTCAAAAGCTTTTGATATGGTGGACCATAGGATTATGCTGTCATAGCTTGAAAAATATGGTATTTGATGTCTGTCCAATAGCTGGATCAGTTCCTTCCTGAGCAATCTTAAGCAGCAGTGTGCTTCAAATACACAAATATCTAGCTTGAAGTAGTATACGAACACTTATCAGACATTTGAACGAATTAAATCTGGTATACCATAAGGATCAGTAATGGGACCCCTTCTGTATATAAATGATCTCAACTTCAATGTGGGTGCACATAAAACAATCATATTTTCGGATGATACCACAATTCTACTGAAAGAAGACTGTAAAGAACAAGTACAGCAGTCAGTAAATACTGTCACAAAACAACAAAGCAGCTGAACACAGAATAAACAACTTTTAATTAAAAAAAAAAAAATTCCGCAATGCTCCAAAGGAGGACATGTTTATCCCTTGGTATTTATCAATGATGAACTAGTTAGTAGCAGTACTGAAACAAGATAATTAGGAGTTTCGCTGCAGAGCAATGTTAGGAATATTGAATACCAGAAAATAGCAATGAATGCGTACTATGCCTACTTCCATTTCGTATTAGATATGAAGTCATGTTCTGGGGAAACTCTGAAAAACAGCTAAAATACAAAAAAAGGCCATTAGATTCATGTTTGGATGCAAACTTAGAGGCTCATGCAAATCTCTGTTTAAGACATTTGGTGTTATTCTATTACCATTTGTACACATTATGGAAACCTCTATATTCATTAAGATAAAGTAATAGGTAAGGAATGCAGACACCAAAAAGACTGTGGTATGCATGATCAACCTGCGATGGAATGCCTGTCATATTCTATAGTGAATTCACAGCTGAGTTGGCCCCTTTCCTTCTATAATGTATCATAGATACCTCGAACAAAAATGTGCCCAGTTCTTGGAAAAAGGCACAGGTTACACCCATCTACAAGAATGATAGTAGAAGTTATCCACAAAACTACCTTCGAATGTCCTTGACATACTTTTGTTGTTGAATCCTAGAACATATTCTGAGCTCAAACATAAGGAGTTATCTTGAAGAGAAAGACCTCCTCAATGCCAACGAGCATGGTTTTCGAAAACATTGATCATGTGAAACGCAACTCGCACTTTTCTCACATGACATACTGAAAGCTTTGGATAAAGGCAACCAGGTAGATGCAGTCTTTATTGATTTCCGTAAATCATTTGACTCAGTACCTCATCTACGCTTATTGTCAAAAGTACAGTCATATGGGGTATCAAGTGAATTTGTGACTGGATTGAGGACATTTTGGCAGGGAGGACACAACATGTTCTCTTGGGTGGATAGTCATCGTCAGATGTAGTAGCAGCTTCGGGTGTGGCCCAGGGAAGTATATTGAACAAAAAAGTTCCTTTCAAATAATTTATTTGCTCATAGGCAATGTAAAGCTAATAATATTGTTCGGGTTTATGCTAGCGAACAAAGACGAGAGAGGACGTTCAGCATGATAAAAGTGTGTACTGGCAGTGATACATAAGTAAATAACTCACAGTAAACTAAGTTAATTGGTGCAATGGTAAGACACTGAACTGCTGCTGTAATACAATATGAGGAAATTCACGAGCTAGTAGCACAAACTTGGGAAAATCATATTTTTGCAGAGACTTTAGTGTTGATTTTCTGTCAGTAATGCTGATAAAGGAGTTTGATATCCAAATTTGGATTATTTGCTACAGGAAAGTTCCTAACGAGAATCAAAGGAAATAGTGTAATAGCTATTGGTTGTTTGTTCCTAGACCCAACTACGTTAAGTGAAGTAACAATGATAGTTGATGATTTGACCATCCTAGTTAGTTGGATTCAGATCACTGAAGAAAAGTACTGTCATAGAACCATAACGATTAAGAGTGTTTAAAGGTAAGTTATAGGAAGATGCTGGGAAGACGTGTGTAAAGCCAACAGTGTAGGTGTAAAATTGTAACTTTTTCTTAAGCAAATCTGTACAGGACTTAGCTTTGTTGTCACCTTAAATACAAATGTGTAAAATTGGATAAAAGCAAATACAAGATAAGGTAACACGTGAGATTAAAATATCTTGCACCAAGAAGAGAGAGAGAGAGCCCTTTCTAATTCAAGGCAGTCAGTAGTCAAGAGCTTAAATTCTATTAATGAAATTCAGAACGCTGTTCTGATAGACTTGTTGCAGGCAAGTGTGGTGTAGGACTCCTAGTTGTTGTGGAAACTTTTCATGTTACAACATCTGAAATAAACATTTTATAGAAGGGGATCATTTCAGTTAAAAATTCACAAAAGTAGTATGCATCCAGATATTCTTGTTCTGTGAACTTCGAGCCCTTAAAATTACTTCTCATGTACAATGGCAATTATGTTTTGACGGAAACCTTTTGTCAGTTACCTAGAAGAATTCTGAGAAAGCACACTAAATGAGAATTGTAATACATAAATGTGGTCTGAAACTTGCTTATTCTATAAATCAAGGATGTTGTTACAGTCCTAGTGTGCGTATACTACTCCACTCTCCTGCGACCCAGTCCCTACCCCTCAGCCTCTTGCTCTCCCCTGTCCCACTTCTTGTATTCATCTCATAAAGATGTCAGTGATGGTATGTCGAACCAAAGCTGGCACATTTCTTTTACTAGCTATTTTTTAACCTCACAGGGAAGTGCAGATATATTTTGTGATGCAGATTTCCTTTTCTAATTGTTAAGTGGTTAGCAGCTGGAATAATATGAAAATAGTGCAGTACCAAAGCAGTTTTTAGTGAATAATGGCATATCAAAGTGATGAATCTCGCAACACTTGTAAAATTATAGTTTTGTTGTCTGTGCTGAGTTTCTTTTCCCTTTTTTTATTTCAGATCTGCTGTTATGAACAGTCTTCACCCCAAAGCTCGGTATCGTAAAATTGCACTTGTGAGGCTTGTTGGGATGATGTTACTGATATTTGTTCAAGAGCAACATGTGGCATATGTTAGAGGTGTTGCCACAGAAACTGTAGGAACAGGAATAATGGGCAAAATGGTTTGTATTTCATTTGCCACTTTCACCTCTACACTAAAATGTCTTTCAATGAAGTAATAATATGTATAGTATAACTGTTACACATATTTTACAGTTCGTCATCTGGCACTCTCCGTTACATCAGTTTATGCAGTCTGTGACACATGAAGGTCCCTTTAAAACATGAGATTTTTGCATGACACTGTTCAGATTTTTATGTTTATTCACAGTGTGTTTCCATTAGAATAGTTTCCTTGATGTTCCTTGTGATTAGTGCTGGAAACCATGAAACTGAATCTCTTTCAGTTAAGCTACCACAGCTTTCTGAAACTTGTCAAGGAGTCTGTCAATGCCAGATTGGGAGTGAGGGAGAGTTTGAGCTGAGTTGCCATTGTAATACCATTTTGTGATGAGAAGTGTGAAAGATAATGAAAGCCATGTAACAAGCAATATTATCATAAGTTTGCACTAGAGGGACAAACACTGTCAATAATACTGTCTGTTGAAGAAGCTGTTTTGTACAACTTTGTACACAACAGTTAGGAGAGATGAGCTACAAAGTGGTGTAGCAACTGCTGTCATGGGAAAGCTGGACAGGAGCAGAAACGATTAGCAATCAAATTAACACAATAAACAGAAAATTTACTTAACTTGTATTTGTATGAGCGAAGTCACATTACAAATATTGCAGCAAGATATAGTCCAGCTCATTATTGCCAATAAGGAAGAGTTTCACTCTACTGAGCACCAACTATAGTGTTCTGTGACTAGGCAATGTCTGCATAGTGCCACACGACAAAATGGCTCTGAGTGCAAGTGGGTTGAGCAGCTGCCGTCAGCCACCCTATATAGCAGCAGCAGCAGAGGACACTTGTAGTCCAGAGCTGCTGGAGGCATGGCTCAACTGGCGTGCTTCATTGGTTCTGCCAGATTCCTCATGATCCTGTTGGTGTTTGGTGGAAACTTTTAATTCCGTTTCCACCTGTAAAATACCAATGATATCACAAAAGTGATTTAAATTGTTTTGAATCTTTTTTTCCATTCAAGCCTCCGTGCAAGATTGAAAGTTGGTTTTTGTGAACACTCTAGATTTTTCCCATTTTATTTCAGAGCAGCGCTGTCGGCCTGTTTATATGAACTTATTTTCGGGAAAAAATTGTTGGTGGCAAAAACGTGTTTCCATTGTAAGGACCGGGAGGAGGAGGAAGGTCTTTAAGAAGTCCTGCTCAAATGAATTTGGGAGTGGATGATGACATCTTTGTGAACTGGTCCTCCTCAATCCAACAAGCCACCTTCCTCAATGTTCACTTCCACCTCAAAGATGGCTTCATCGGTACCTCTGTCCATGTCAAACCTACCAACCACCAGCAATACCTCCATTTTGACAGCTGCCACCCATTCCATACCAAGAAGTCCCTTCCATACAGCCTAGCCACCCATGGCTGTCACATATGCAGTGCCAAGCAGTCCCTCTTGAAATATGCTGAGGGTTTTACTGAGGCCTTTGCAGACTGTAATTATCCTCCTAACCTTGTACAAAACCACGAGATTTCTCGTGCGTTTATCTTTACGGTCATCAACTATTTCCCAAAGTCCCACTGTCCGGCCGCAGAGGAGCATTCCCTTCTTGTGACTCTGTGCTACCCAGGACTGGAGCCACTGAATTACATTCTTTGTCAGGGTTTCGACTATCTCTTGTCGAGACCTGAAATGGAAAATGTCCTACCCACTATCCTTCCCACCCCTCCTGCAGTAGTATTCTGCTGCCCACTGAACCTACAAAATATCCTCGGCCATCCCTACACAACCCCTGCTCCCAACTCCTTGCCTCTAGGCTCATATCGTTATAATAGACAAAGATGCAAAACCTGTCCTGTACATCCTCCCACCACCTCGACAAAAGTCTTGTTGGCGGAAATCTAATTTTGTAACAGTCTTTTTGTTGGGCCTATCTGTCACTCAGCATCTCTGCTATATGGTGAGTAGCAACTATCGTTTTAATAATATTGTTTCAAGAAGAACTTTACAGAATATGTAGATGAGTTAATAAAATACAGAAAGTCACAGATCTATTTTATTTGCCTATACTGAGAGTTATCTGTTTGAGTGCAATTTTCATATTTGAAATTACGATAAAATATGCTGATTCTTAATTAGATGCAGATTCTTAATTAATGAAAGGTGTCATATGGTCAGAAATTTCGGACAACAAAAGTATAGTGTTAAACTTTGGAATTAAATATTTATTAAGGCACAGAAGGCTACAGTAGTTTTAGGTGAATGTGAACTTCAGTACTAATTACCTGATGATTTAGCTAACAATTATGAATAGGATAGGTTGTTATGCACCATAAAAAATGACACGTGAAGTTGCAGACAGACACAACGAAAAACTAGCATATTGAGCTTTTGGCCAAAGCCTTCTTTAGAAAAGAAAGAAGCTGGAGACAGTGGTTTCCTTTCTTTTATGAAGAAGGCTTTGACCGAAATCTCAAAATGCTGTCTTCATGGTGAGTAACAATCTATCCTTTTCATAGTTATTATCATCCCAACCTCAAATTTCCATTGTTTGACAAGTTAATTAGTTTCAGAAAAATAAAAGCATGTTGCAGTAAAGCTTGCATTCCAGTCTAATGGTATGTGTGAAAGTCTCTAAAATGACGGATTGTCTCAGTTGAAATTCCTCCTTACATGCTCAGTAAAATTTTTCAATCCATTATTTTCCAATAACCTGGTTTTGAGCAAGTCTAAATTTACTATTGTTATCAGCATATTGACAATTAGCACCTGAATGATAATTACCCAATATACAGTCCAAATATAATATTAAGATTACGCACACTCTACATATACACATTGTGTTCGACTAGCTTTACGTGGAAGTTAAAAAATCGAAAACTTATAGTTATTAGTAGAAGTGCAGGAAGAGCAGACGGAAGGATTGGAGCTTGCTATATTTAAAGTTGTACTCATGTATATCAAAGCTACAAGGAAACATCTTTAGCACTTCTAGTTTTTGGAGATTCATGAAGGAAGCAAATGAACTGAACTTTTGAAATTTTACCCAGGACCATTCTAATGTATGTACAACCTGCTGCTTCAGAGAAAGACATCTGAAATTCTCTCATTTTTAGGGTGTATCTTTGATAGTTTTGAGACAATAAATGACAACTTTTTCTAGCTTATATTGCACTAATGGAGGAACTCGTGTTTGGGATAGTAGTAGTCCTAATTTGTGTCCAGCAATCGTCTCTCATCTCTACAATGTGAGCTTGTGTCAGTATCTAATCTTGTTGGTGGGATGTTAAACCCCAGTCTTCCATAATTTTTTGCTCTTGCAGAGTAGATGGCTATAAGTTTGCATGTAACTTCTGCTGTATAGTGGTGTTTTCTTTCAGGGAAACAAAGGTGGCGTGGGTGTTCGACTAGACTTCCACAGTACATCAATTTGTTTTGTGAATTCCCACTTAGCAGCTCATGTTGAGGAATATGAAAGAAGAAATCAGGATTATCATGACATTTGCCAAAGAATGAGTTTTACAAGGTTTCTGCCTCCTAAAGGGATTAAGGATCATGAGTGAGTATTTTTCTGTTGCCTCATGTGAAATCTTTTGTTGATGCACTTGTACCAGTAAGACTGAATAGAATTTATCCTTGTACACAGGTTTCTGTGAATATAATTTATAGGGATTGTCTTTGGTAGAAAGAATTAAATTGGACAGAAGTATTTCTTTATCTCCTTTCTTAAACAAAGCCTTAACTTCAGCATACTTCTGCCATTCAGGAAATGTTGCACTGATAAATTACTCATTACACAGGTAACTTAATGTTACTAAACCTAGAAGCACTCTCTTTAATTAACATTGTTGATGTTTTACTATAACCATTTGAATATTTTGATGGTGGACTTCTACCACTGTAAGGAGGATCATAGTCATGTTGCTGAAGTTACTTGTAGTGACTGGACTGAGACGTTCTGTGCCAGCATTGTCTGAACATGATAGCCACATTTTTTCAGTAATAATAGTTGTGAAATGTTTGGTTCTACTAGTCTTCTTCTGCACTGTATCCCATATTGTCTTTCCTATCTGAAGTGATTGTTTTCTTGTAATGTATTTGCTTTTGATGTCATTATTACTGTCTTTAATATTTTGCAATATGTCTTGCAATGAGCTATAACAACAACATCAGAGCTGTTTGACTTACAAGTTACTGTTTCCTGACTTACTGTTTCCTTTTCATTTCGCGAGATACTTTTATTCTGTGAGCAATCTGTGGCTTCTTTGTAGACTTTGGTGTAATTTGTGTTAGTATTGGGGGAAACCAGTAATCAAATAAGAGAAGGACTTCATTAATGATTTTTTTCTTTTTCTTTCATGCCATGAGCATTGTATACGTTATTCCAGTTCATGTTAGTTATTTAGTTTCATGTTCCATGGATCATTTGTTTGATAAATTGTAATGATGTGAAATAAATCCTTTTATATTAATATCACAATTTATTTTTTACATATACCTTCATGATGATTATTTACAAAGCCAGATGTGAGTTAGTAGTTCCTGCCCATCACATTTTACACATTACAGTCCTACTCCTTTAACAGATGTCTACATGATGATTGTGGCTGAGCACCACATGTTATTCTTAGAGCACATTTTTGGATAATTTTTGTAAAGATGAGTTACCTCAGGTCTAAATGAAAATATGCAAAATATTTCAGGTAACTGATTTGTCTCTCTCCAAGATTTGCAGTGATTTTGACTGTAAAAGTAGCTGAACTAAGTTGCTTTAGGAGTTCCAAAATGTGCACCTTCCAGTTCAATTTTTAACAATATGGACACCTAAGAATGTGAAGTTTCCACTCGATTTACTATTTCCTAACCATATGTTACACTTAACACTGGAGTAGTACCTCTAGATGTGCAGGACTGTATATGTTATGTCTTTTAAAATTGAGGATGATACCATCCACAAAAAAAACATAAATAAAATTTTTGAGGAGATTGTTTACCTTTTCTTGTGTTGCTCTATGTGTGCTTGGATTGCTTATGGCACTAGTGTCATCTGCAAAAAGAAATAATTCTGCTTGTTGTATATTAGACAGAAGATCATTTACATGTATGTGGAACAATAATGGATCTAAGATTCAGCCTTGGGAACCCCGTATATGAATTCTCCCCCATGAGTTACGCCCCCTAATTGCATTGGTTGAATTACTGAGTAAAACTTTCTGAATTTTTTTGGTTAGATATGACGTAATTCGTTGGTTGCCTATACCTCCAATCCCATAAAACTTTAATTATGTAGGAGAATAGTGTGATTCACAGAGACAAATGCTGTAGACAGGTGTTCTTTAACGTTTGTAACATTTGGTGAGTGAACATGTAAATTGCATTCACTGAAATCCAAATTGTGGTTCAGTAAGGCTATTATTGTTGCTCAGCTGATATACTATTGTGGAGTAAATCACCTTCTCAAAAATTTTGAAAAATGTCTGTAGTGAAATGTATTGGTGTTTACTAACAACTCTATCAGGGGCAGCTTCTGAGGTAGTGCCATTGTGCCGTGTTACCACTTGTATGATAAAGAAAGAAAGAGAAATCTATGCAAATTGCACATAAAACATTGTTTTGAAGTATCTGTTATCTGATTTGAATAGGTGCATTCTGGCACGCGCGCTCTCACTGTAGTTTTCTGAAGCTTGGAGCCAACTTAAATTGGCACCTTCCGCCATCATAAGCACTGTGTAAAAGGTTCGGCCATTTGTTTCTACATGCTTCTTATGGAGGAGATGGAGCCACAGCTAGTTTGACTCTGAGCTTTATGTTCCTTCCACCAGAGAGCAGTAAAGTAGAAAACTAGCAGAAGCACGATCTGCCGTCTCGCGATCATGTTAGAATACATCGGGGCACAAATTTTTTGTAATCCAGTATACAATCTGGCTGCAAATTAATGCTAATGCAATGCTAAACACAAATTAATGCTTTATTAAATCAAATAGAGAAATAATACACTTAAATATTGTGCAAATAGCTATATATGATTTTAATATAATTGTGCCCCAAGATTTTGAAACTGAGACATTATTTCAATATTGGTATATTTCACAACAGCAGGCATCTTGCTACAGAACAGAAAAACTAACATATTCACCACCTGTTTAGCATCTATTTTCCAAACAGTGTAGTATTTCTATTTATGTTCATTAAGTTTGTGTAATAAGATTCTGTACAAACACATTGTAGTCGATGTGAGGTCAGGTAATTGACCATATATGGCTGTGTGCACAGCGTTATCTGTAAGGGAAAATTCAGTTGACTATGAAATTAGCAAACATGAACAAAATGAGTGAGCTATTAAAAATGCCATTAAGCGAAAGTACTCGCAAGGAAAAATTTCAGATAAAAAAAAACACTACGTAGGCAACTCCCGTATCTGAATCTGCAGCAGCAAACAAAAAAATCGATGCCGTATGGTCTATCCAAGAATTTACCAAAAGAACAAATGGATTTGTGGCTGTGAAGAAAGCAACACTGTTGCTTTTCTTTCTTGCATGTTATTTGAGGGGAGATGTTCATTGATGTAAGACTGGAATAACTGATGATGGTCGAAAATGAAAGAACATAAAATGTCAAAGTGTCACTTGAATAATGTGCTTAGTCTTTTCATTTCTAGGGAAAACCAACATTCGGCAGAAATTACATTCGCAATATAGACAAACAATTGACAGCCACAACAAACATGTAGAATGAATTGAATTGTAAACTGTATTTGGTTCTGTGGTGCTCTGAAACTGGCTCTCAGGGGCCAAACTCTCAAAATAAGGGCATTTTTTGTGAGCTAATCAGTTCAGCACGGAACTGGATAGAGACCTTAAAGTTCATCTCGAGATATTTCTAAGACTGTTCAGAATGCATGTTAAAAGTGTACCAAGGTGAAGATCATAAAGAAA
Source organism: Schistocerca americana (assembly GCF_021461395.2). NCBI lineage: Eukaryota > Metazoa > Arthropoda > Insecta > Orthoptera > Acrididae > Schistocerca > Schistocerca americana. The sequence goes on along the minus strand of NC_060119.1, from coordinate 172,478,932 downwards.
TAAAACATGCCGATTATATGCAATAATCGCGGATGAAACCACAGATGTGTCTTGCGAGTTTCAATTGGTTGTTGGTTTGTGTTACGTTTTTGAGGGAAACCCTGTTGAAAGATTTTCGAACTTTTTAAATCCAGAAAGTCAGAATGCTCTTACTATAACTGAGAGTATTCTGAAAGAAATTTAACAATTAGTTGGTGATGACCAATCAAAACTAACAGCTGAGAGTTAAGACGGTGTAAACATTGAGTAGCAAGTCAAATGGGATTCAGAAATTAATTAAAAACAAATACCCAAATGTGTATCAGTTCAACCTTAATATGTCTACGGCAGCCTCTGTTAATCACAAAGCCCACATCTCTTTTGCACGTCTTTCGGGTATTTAGGTATTTCTTCTTTCTTTTCTAACTCGACTCGTAGATCAAAAGTGTCTCATAGCAGTATTCAAAAAAGCTTGCCCCCCCCCCCCCCCCCCCCCCCCGCGTGTGTGTGTGTGTGTGTGCGTGCGTGCGTGTGTGTGTCACAAGATGTTTTTGAAAACAAGAAAGATTTTATTACTGTTACGGAAGTCATTGAAACAAGTGAGAGCATGAAACTATCTTCTACTATTTAAAAAGCTGGTTCATGCAAACCAAGACTGCAAGATAACAAATTCATTTTCTGGATATCATTTTGCTGTATGATAATGCCTCATGCATACATACTTTTTAATCAGCCTCAGAAGAAAACAACTGAACTGACCGGAGCAAAACAAAACACCCAGAACTTTGAAGCAGTAATGCAGAACATCAGAGATTGACTCCATCCTTAACAATATTAGTTCGAAAATGACAAAATGATACCAGCCAAGAAACCATGGATTCTTGATGGGCACAAAAAAAAAAAAAAAAGAGAGAGAGAGAGAGAGAGAGAGAGAGAGAGAGAGAGAGATGCTTTGGAAGTGTGCGATGCCACCCTTTCTGAAATAAAATTACGTTTTCAGTTCACTGGACACCTAATTATAGCCAACTTATTTGATGTAAATCAGTTTGACAAATACATTACAAATTTTGCAGACGAATGCCCTGAAATTAGACACACATACATTTCTGGAAAAAAGAAAGTTGAAGGGTGAGCTTCAAGTCTTCTATGCTAGGCCTGAATTGAGAACTGTTTATGGCACAGTTCAGTTTCTTTCACTCTAGAATCAGCGAAAGAAATGGAACTGTGTCAGAAACTTTGTGACACATTCGGTGAGACTGTTAGAGTTTAGAAACTGCTGATCAAGACGACTGTCTTGACATTAGAAGCTGAATAAACTTTCCTACAAAACACCATGAAAGAAGAATGACTGAGTGCCTTAGGGATGCTATCCTGTGAAAAGTCATTCATGTGTAAAATTGAGGATTTCAATTTGAGAGTGACAGATTTATTTGCCAACAAGAAGGAGCGACGAATGGATTTCCAATACCATTCCTACTAATTATTTTGAAACTGTCTTCCCAAAGTTATGGAGTTACTGCTTTTGGTGAGTACAATGATTTTAGTTTTAAATGTTGGTAATTTGATTAAATTTGCTTTGCAAAATCCAAATTAACAAGCTCATACTGGCACTCATGTTGTAGGGGACACTTTTCTAGCAGTCGGCCACGAACATAAAATAAATTAGGAGTTCTGGCAGTTGAGGGGAGACGAGCGGAGTGTGGGGATAAGACACGCCTCTCTCTCACAGGAGTGGCATTCTACATCCGTATTCTGTGCTCCTGGGAAGGCAGAACCGATGTAATAATGGACATATCGATCACAGATTCCATCTGGTGTTGTGAGAGTTGTATTTGAACCCTGTGACAGAACAAGATTGCTCTCTGCATTCATTTCAAAATAAGAAAAGGAAACACCAACAAGCATAACTCAAAGCAAAGTGGAGCGCACAAATCATTCAGTAACTGTTAAAGTGCAATTGTTAGCTGACGTTGACAGTGTCATTAAGGCGATAGTTGAGGCCTAATCTCCAGTGGTATCTTAAGCAACCGTACATCCTAACACCTCCTACCTAAGAATGGCACGTAAAAGTGATTGCACATACTCTGTGAGCCTGAAGAATTGTGTTGTTGTTGTCATTCTCATACAGACATGCACTCTCTCTGTCTGTCTGTCTGTGTGTGTGTGTGTGTGTGTGTGTGTGTGTGTGTGTGTGTGTGTGTGTGTGTGTGTTTTATACAAATGCTTGCTATCATGTTCTCCAGGAACATATCAAAGTCTTATTGTACATAAGAAGGGCACTATTTAATAAGTGTTTATTTCTGTTTCCTTGTACATTTTGTTTGATATAATATCTTATTAAATATTTAAATATATGCATTATTGACAGAATTACATTCGATGGTACCAGACTAAGCTCCCACCCCTTCCCACCACCACCAGTGGAATGCCCCAGCAGCCACCGCTGATCTTTATCACCTTTCTTATATTGGGATTGTTTTACATGCATAGAGATGCATTATATTTCAGATAAGACAAGGGTTACTGTAGGGGAGCAAATCGTCAGTACTCTGTTTGAAACACCATCAAATAAAAATGAGCTTTTATTTTTGAGAGAGCATATAATGTTCGTAAACGCAGAATTTTCTTAATTTTGTTCCATTTAAATCAATAGTGAAGGTATACTGTAGTGTAAGTTGTTGTGCTGTCTCTCATTTCACTAAATTTCTGTAGCTATAAGCCTGTTTTCAGAATTACTTATTTCTGACATAATGTGCATGTTCCTCGGTTTTAGTAATTTTCTCCATAATTTTGGATAGTCCTTGCAGTGTGCAGCTACTGCAAGATCTCTACTTTTCCTTATCAAGAGATACATGCCCCTTTTCCTTTCACAAGAAAGTCTCTCCAGTGACAGATGGCTCTTTTCACAAGACTGTTTGATATCCTTTCTGATTAGCTTATGCAGAAAGCTATTTTCAAATAATGATATGAATTTATCATGGAATAGATTAAATTGGTTCATTATAAATTTCGTTCCAGGCAACTCATGTAAACTGTTCTTAAAAATGTTTGTTCTGGAGTCATTAACTATTCTAAGACACTATCTTATTTATCCTAACCAGCTGTGTGTCACACACAGAGAGCATTTGTTACTGGTTATACAGTTATTGACACATGTTGAGCTTCATCAGAGAAAGCCATATGCATTAGGGTCTAGCTGTCTTTATCCACCTGTGTTGGAAAGTTAATTACCGAGAACCAATTGTAGGATCAAAATAAGGAAAATCCTGAAATAATCCACAGTTCATATTTAGTAATGTTTTATGTTGTTCAGTATTAACATTTAGCAAAGTGAACCGAATGGCATGGTCCTAAAGACCATTGACTACAGATTTTGTAATATAATTTTGTTCATTAAACCTTTTTTAAATATACTATTAATGGTCATGGCATTGAGGTTAGACTGCCTCATTGTCCTTAATCTTTTGTTACAAGAATATGTATGTGATGTGGGTGTCATACTCAACAGTAACTTTAAACCTTCCAGGATTTCATGAGTTTGCATCTAGGACATAATTCTTCCGCGTACATTTTGGCAAGGAGTCTAGCAGTAACTGCCTAGGTGTATCAATAACTGCTCTGAATGTTAAGTGTGTCTGTTTATCGTATGACATGCAAAAACTATGGAAAATCCAGGATGGGATATAACAATTCCATGTAGTGGTGATGTTGAGTCACAGATAGGCATTCAAAAAGACGGTCACAAATAAAGTTTTCGGCCAATAAGGCATTTGTGAAAAATGGACACACACACACACACACACACACACACACACACACACAAACCTCATACACGTGATTGCAGTCTCGACCAACTGAAGCCACTGAGACTCACTGTGTGTGTGTGTGTGTGTGTGTGTGTGTGTGTGTGTGTGTGTGGGCGGTTTTTTTTTTTTTTTTTTACAAAGGCCTTATTGGCCGGCTGATAGCTTTTGTTGTGCTTATCTGCCATTCAGCATCTCCGCTATATGGTGAGTAGCAACTTTCCTTTTCGTAATATTGTTGCATGCTAAAAGTGTAAGACTTCAGCCTGTATTAGGGAGTTTCAATTTCACATATGGAAGGTAACAGTTGGTAAAATAATAAAACTTACATATCAAAGATGAAATATGGAATATAAATAAAATACAACCAAAAACTGCATCCACAATTATGTAGTGGTTCATAATCATTATGGATTTGCAGCTTCCCAAGCGGCTCTGTTCATTTTATGCTCAGTATTTGCATAATTTTATCTTTGGCACCCGTTTTAGCTATGGTTGGCACTGTTGTGCCAACTGTTTTGTCTGTATCAAAAGGAAAATTTACTTGAAAAACTATAAAATTATAGCGAGACGGAAAGCTTAGCCAGTTATTGCCCTCAGGGTATGAAACTATAAGTACTGCTTTTTGATTTACAAGCATAGAACAATTTAGCCTAGATTTTGGAACTGTTAGTTCCTTCTCCAGGGGCAGGTTGCTCACACTTAAAGTTAACAGCGCCCAGGGATTGTTAACCCCTTGCTGTACCATTTAGTTTGATGAAGTCCATGCCCAAGCAGTTGGAAATGATGTGTGCTAAATGTGCCAGCATGATGCATGGGGCAATCACAGTACAAACAGATTTATTATGTAGCTGTACTCTTTATCTGTTTCATGCAATACTATTCTTGTGCACATCAACACTAATTTAATTCTTATCCCCTTTTTATACATATATTTTTAACACAATACTTCAAAATATAAATTTCTATACATAAACAATGCTTAGAAACTACAATCCTCTTGGGTGTCTTCAGGTGTGACACCTTCAGAAGGAATGTAATAACACAATGCCTAAAAGTAGATTTGTCAAAAAATCTTTAATTGCAAAAAGAATTGCTGCCCTTGAATGTATTTCTAATAGGAAAAGACAGGGTGTCTCGTATAAAACCAGTACGCCTCATGCCCAAGATTCAAGTAACAATGAACTAACTAGTAAAGAACAGATAATAGTGACATTAAAAACACATGTAGTCATCTAGAATGAAATTTTCACTCTGCAGCATTGTGCACACTGATATGAAACTTCCTGGCAGATTAAAACTGTATGACATACTGAGACTCAAACTCAGGACCTTTGCCTTTCGCGAGCAAGTGCTCTACCATTTGAGCTACCCAAGTACGACTCACGATCTGTCCTTACAGCTTTAATTCCACCAGTATCTCGTCTCCTACCTTCCAAGCTTCACAGAAGCTCTTCTGCATACCTTTCGGAACTAACACCCCTGGCAGAAGGGATATTGTGGAGACATGGCTTAGCCACAGCCTGGGGGATGTTTCCAGAATGAAATTTTCACTGTGCAGTGGAGTGTGTGTTGATATTAAACTTCCTGGCAGGTTAACACTGTTTGCCAGACCATGACTCGAACTCGGGACCTTTGCCTTTCACAGGCAAGTGGTCTACCAACTGGTCTACCCAAACACAACTCACAACCCGTGAAAGGCAGAGGTCCAGAGTTCAAGTCTGTTTGGCATACAGTTTTAATCAGCCAGGAAGTTTCATGTAGTCACTTGTTTATAAGAGATGCTGGAAGTGGTGACTATGACCATCCTGGCATTGCTGACTTGGTGTGATGACATTATCAGCAACACATTGTAACTCTGCAGGCGTGAATTTCACAAGATGTTAAGTCCGGTGACCTTAGAGGCCGGAGACTTCTACTGATAAGTCTGTTTTCAGTGATCACGTTGATGATCTGTACCATACTTTGGTTGGATATGTGAGTGGTTGCTCGATCGGCGTCTCTACATCTATTAATTGTGCATAGAAAGAGTCAAAGATCTCTGGCACTGTTTAAGGTGTAATTGAAAAATATGGGGCCAGTAGTGCACATCCCAGACAATGCACACCTTTTCTGAGTGGAGAGGTTCTTCATGCAGAATATGTGGGTTTGTCCTGTGATCAGGATCTGTAATTATGGGAGTTTACATAATCTGATAAATGAAACAAGGCCTCATCTTACATGAAGTAAGCAAGGGGTTCAAGTAACTGCCAGTCACAATAATCAACTCTTTTTTCCTGATCCTCAAATTTCAACTTCCGCACCATACTCACACCACAGGTTTTAATTTTATTTCTTTTAGTACGCAATGAAATGATGTACGAGCTACACCTACCTTCTGCAATAACTTCCTTACTGACTTGGGGGAGACTTCTGGTAATGTCCATGCGAAGTCTGCCTATAATTTCAGGGGTCGTCACTGTAGGCGCATGTTACTCTGCACATACTGAATGGTTCCTATAGACCACCATTTCATGTACAGATCTCAAATGTGCTGACCATGGGGAGTTTCCTACCAGGATACTTTGCTTGAAACATTTCTTTACACTCATCGATTGAGCGTGCCTTTATGTAACACTCTACAATAAAAAATATCTGTTCTAATGCAAATTGCTCCCCTTTTTTTATTAGTACTCGTTCCATAGATCACGAATACGACACTTCGTAATGATGTGGAACGTGTCAGGTTAATAAAAGGTGTCTATACAAGATATTACATTACACAAAAATTACATGACCTGGGGTGGGGAAATTACCCACTTACTATATCTGAAAATTCATCTAATGAGTAGAAGGAGTTGCCATTCAGAAATTCTTTTAATTTCCTTTTAAATGCTATATGGCTATCTGTCAGACTTTTGATGCTATTAGGTTAGTGACCAAAGACTTTTGTGGCAGCATAATTTACCCCTTCTGAGCCAAAGTTAGATTTGACCTTGAGTAGTGAAGATAATCATTTCTTCTAGTGTTGTAGCCATGTACACTGCTATTACTGTGAGGCTACAGCTCTTTAAATAAGTGTCTGCAGGATGATCTTGGATGAGTTCCAGCAATTATTGTGATTACACGCTTTTGTGCAATGAACACTCTTTTACTCAATGATGAGTTACCCCAGAACATGATGCCATACAAAAGCAGAGAATGAAAATAGGTGTGGCATGCTAATTTACTGAGATGTATATCGCAAAAATTTGCAATGACCCTAATAGCATAAGTAGCTGAACTCAAACGTTTCAGCAGATCTTCAGTGTGTTTTTTTCCATTTCAACCCCTCGTCAATGCATACATCTAGAAATTTTGAATATTCTACCTTAGCTACCAATTTCTGATCGAAGTCCATATTTATTAATGGTGTCATTCCATTTACTGCGTGGAACTGTATATACTGTGTTTTGTCAAAGTTTAATGAGAGCCCATTTGCAGAGAACCACTAATGATTTTCTGAAAAACATCATTTACAATTTCATCAGTTAATTCTTGTCCATTGGCTGTGATAGCTATACTTGTATCATCGGCAAAAAGTACCAGCTTTGCATCTTCGTGAATGTAGAATGGCAAGTCATTAATATATATTAAGAACAGCAGAGGACCCAAGACCGAACCTTTGTGGCACCACATTCTTGATTGTTCCCCAGTTTGAGAAATCACCAGTTTTTTCATATTATGTGAACTGCTTATTTAAAATTTCTGCACTCTTCCAGTTAGGTATGATTTAAACCATTTGAGCGCTGTCCTATTTCTGTAAGAAATTAACAATACAAGCTTTTCACAACAACTGATGCACAAACACATAGTGCACCCAACTTTCTCCCCCCTGCGGGTTCGGGGGTTAGAATGGGCCCGCGGTATTCCTGCCTGTCGTAAGAGGCGACTAAAAGGAGTCTCAAACGTTTCGGCCTTATGTGATGGTCCCCTGTCGGGTTTGACCTCCATATCTCAAAATTTTTCCGCAGAGCGAGCCGATTGGGGAAGGGCGCCTTACTTGGTGCATTGGGTCCGTGTTGTGTTGAGAACTTTCGCCATCTTATTCGTCGTTGCATTGCAGTCTTGCCCGCTCTCCATCTCTTGGGCATCGATGCGCCCCTGCGTGCACTTTCTGCCAAGCACTGTGCAGGGCCATTTTCTGCACTGACGACGCCCATGGACCACATGTCATCTAACATCCAGCACGGTAGCCAGTCCGTTGTGGTGGGGCCGCCATGTACCCTCTTGGTTGTAGCCCCCTGACAACACAGGGATCGCTCTACTGATGCCTGCGCCGTTAACTCCCCACGTATGCCAAGGAGTAGATGCCCATCTCCCTGGGGCATCAGGACTCCCGGCAATGGCCATCCTGCCAGGTAGCTATTGCTGTGGCTGGGTGGCGCCCGTGGGGAGGGCCCTTGGTCGGAGTAGGTGGCATCAGGGCGGATGACCCGCAATGAAGCGTGGTACATCATCTCTCGCTGGCGGCCAGCCGCCAGCAGTCTCTAAGCGTTCTCAGGCTCAATTTAATGCTCAGAAGTACGATCCAAAAACGTTCCCCTCCTGGCCACGCCGTGGGAAGAGCGTAAGTCTCAGGATGGAGGTAACAATTATTCGCCCCGATTCTTAGTTTGCACGAGAGCTGATGGGGAGTCTTTTCTCTCCACAAAGCCTCAGTTCTTCGTCGAGCATTTAGAGGACAAGTTTGGGGAGGTGGAGGGCTTGTCTAAAATGCGCTCTGGGTCAGTACTGATACAAACGGCATCCTCCGCCCAGTCCCGCAGGTTACTTGCTTGTGACAAGTTGGGGGATGTTAATGTTTCTATTACACCACATAAGAGTTTAAATATGGTCCAGGGTGTTATTTTCCATAGGGATCTCCTTTTGCAGTCTGATGACGAGCTGCGCGCCAACTTAGAACGTAGAGGTGTTCATTTCGTCCGGCGCGTTCATCGGGGTCCGAGGGACAATCAGGTTGCTACCGGTGCCTTCATCTTGGCCTTCGAGGGTGATACGTTACCGGAAAAGGTCAAGGTGATGGTCTACCGATGTGACGTCAAGCCCTATATCCCTCCCCCGATGCGGTGCTTCAAGTGCTGGAAGTTCGGCCATATGTCTTCCCGCTGCACTTCCAGCCTCACATGTCGCGATTGCGGACGCCCATCTCATCCCGATACTCCATGTGCCCCGCCTCCCATCTGCGTCAACTGCGGGGAGCACCATTCACCTTGCTCGCCTGACTGCAAAGTCTTTCAGAAAGAGCGCAAAATCATGGAATATAAGACCCTGGACCGGCTGACCTATACTGAGGCCAAACGGAAATATGACAGACTCCATCCTGTGAGAATGACATCTTCTTATGCAGCTGCTACAACAACTGTGCTAGCTCCATCAGTTTCGAGACTTCCAGCCAGCTCGATAAGCAGTAAGACTCCTCCTGCCCCCTTGCCCGTTGGGGGCTCTACCCAACAGGTTGCTCCTGCACCACCTACCTCAGGAGCAACCTCCTCCCACCCGTCGGGGACGTCCGTCCCCGCTTCTCAGCCGGAGAAGCGTCTAACTTCTTCGACTACTCTCGCCCGTAAGAGTTCCCTTGGGACCCTCCCTTCCCAGGGTTCCACCAGCGGGAAGGATGACGGCCACCAGTGGCATAAGTCCTCACCAGCGGCCGGGCGTAGGGCTTCACGATCCTCCTCTGTCCCGGAGACTGAATCGGTGAAGCCTTCCCAGCCGGTGAAACCCAAGGTTCAGCGAGAGAAGTCCAAGAGAAAGACCTCTAAGGCCAAAGAACTTGCGGTGGCACCAACCCCACCGCACCTTTCGCGCTCTGCGTCTGAGGATGAAGTCGAGTTTCTAGCGTCCGCTGAGGACCTTGATCTCGCTGGTCCCTCAGACGCCATGGATGCCTCTTGTACGGGTACTGAATCGGTGGCAGTGAGTGAACAAGCGGCGTAAATTGCCTTCCCAGTCCTTTCACGCCTTTCTCAGCCATGGACAATACCATCCTCCAGTGGAACTGCGGCGGTTTTTTCCACCATTTAGCTGAGCTCCGCCAACTTCTCAGCCTTCGCCCTTTCTTCTGCATTGCTCTCCAGGAAACTTGGTTTCCAGCGATGCGAACCCCCGCCCTCCGTGGCTATCGGGGTTATTACAAGAACCGAGCAGCTTATGAAAGGGTGTCTGGTGGCGTCTGCATATATGTCCTTCACACTCTGCACAGCGAGTCTGTCCCTCTCCAGACGCCTTTAGAGGCTGTCGCTGTACGCGTATGGACGCCACAGGCTATTACCGTCTGCAGTCTTTACATTCCACCGGATGGTGATGTCTCGCAGCATGTCCTGGCTGCACTGGTCGCCCAATTGCCGCCGCCTTTCTTGCTATTGGGCGACTTCAATGCCCATAACCCTCTGTGGGGTGGGTCAGTGGCCACAGGTCGAGGCGCCATCGTTGAACATTGGTTGTCGCAGCTCGATCTCTCGCTGTTAAATGATGGCGCCTTCACGCACTTCAGTGTGGCGCATGGCACCTACTCCGCCATTGACCTTTCCATCTGTAGCCCTAGCCTCTTACCGTCTGTCCAATGGAGTGTGCATGACGACCTGTGTGGTAGTGACCACTTTCCGCTCTTTTTGTCACTACCACAGCGTCACTCCTCTGGGCGCCCTAGCAGATGGGCTATGAATAAGGCTGACTGGGATTTGTTCTCCTCCACTGCCGCTTTTGAGCCTCTCTCTACTGATGACATTGATGCGGTGGTTCAATCTGTCACCACCGGCATCGTTACTGCCGCCGAATCTGCCATTCCCCGTTCTTCTGGGTCCGCTCGGCGGAAGGTTGTGCCTTGGTGGTCGCCTGAGATCGCTGAAGCGATTAAAGATCGCCGGCGGGCACTCCAGCGTCACAAGCGACATCCCTCCTTAGCCCACCTTATCGCCTTCAAACGGCTGCGTGCGCGGGCCCGCCTCCTTATCCGCCAAGGCAAGAAGGAGTGCTGGGAGCGGTATGTGTCCACCATTGGCCTACATGTCACTCCCTCGCAGGTCTGGGCCAGGATTCGACGCGTCTACGGCTATCGGACCCCTGCCAGCGTCCCTGCGCTCTCACTGAATGGAGCCGTTTGTACCGACTCCGACGTCATTGCAAATCGCTTAGCAGAGCATTTTGCTATGAGTTCCGCTTCTGCGAATTACCCCCTGGCCTTCCGCTCCATTAAAGAGCGGCTGGAACGTCGGAGCCTTTCGTTTCGCAGCAACCACCCGGAATCTTACAATGCTCCATTCAGTGAGTGGGAATTTCGCAGTGCCCTAGCTGCTTGCCCTGATACCGCTCCTGGGCCAGATGGCATCCACTGTCAGATGCTAAAACACCTTTCAGTGGACTGCCAGCGGCGCCTTCTCGATCTTTACAACCGTCTTTGGGTCGAGGGGGAGTTTCCGTCGCAATGGCGGGAAGGCATTGTCATCCCTGTTTTGAAACCTGGGAAGACCCCTCTGGAGGTGGACAGCTACCGTCCCATTAGCCTCACCACCGTTCTTTGTAAGTTGCTTGAACGGATGGTGAGCCGGCGCTTGCATTGGGTACTGGAGTCTCGGGGCCTTCTGGCTCCGTCTCAGGGTGGGTTCCGTAAAGGCCGCTCCACCACCGACAATCTGGTGAGTCTGGAGTCGGCCATCCGTACTGCTTTTGCCAGCCGTCAGCACTTGGTCGCTGTCTTTTTCGACATGAGGAAGGCGTACGATACGACATGGCGTCATCACATTCTTTCTACGCTTCATGGATGGGGTCTTAGGGGTCCTCTGCCGATTTTTATCCGCAATTTTCTGTCGTGTCGTACCTTCCGCGTGCAAGTCGCGGCCTCGTATAGTTCCTCCCACGTCCAGGAGAACGGTGTGCCACAGGGCTCTGTTTTAAGTGTCTGTCTGTTTTTAATAGCCATTAACGGGCTTGCTGCGGCCGTGGGAAATTCTGTCTCCGCTTCCCTGTATGCTGACGACTTCTGCCTTTATTACAGCTCTACTGGCATTGCAGCTGTTGAACGTCAGCTACAGGGCGCTATCCGTAAGGCGCAGTCTTGGGCTGTAGCGCATGGGTTTCAGTTTTCGGCAGCCAAGACCTGCGTTATGCATTTCTGCCGGCGCCGAACAGTCCATCCTGAGCCGCGGCTTTATCTTGCCGGCGAACTCCTTGCTGTGGTGGAGACCCACAGGTTTTTGGGGGTGGTTTTCGATGCCCGGTTGACTTGGCTGCCTCATATCCGGCAGCTGAAACAGACGTGTTGGCGGCATCTAAACGCTCTGAGATGCTTGAGCAACACCCGCTGGGGCGCCGACCGCTCTACACTGTTGCGGCTCTACCAGGCGTTAATCCAGTCCCGTCTGGATTATGGGAGCCTGGCTTATGGCTCAGCATCCCCATCTGCGTTACGGGTGCTGGACCCGATTCTCCACAGCGGGATACGCCTTGCCACTGGTGCTTTCCGCACCAGCCCTGTGGACAGCGTACTGGTGGAGGCAGGTGTACCTCCCCTGCGGTTCCGATGCCAACGTTTGCTGGCCGCTTATGCTGCCCATGTTCTAAGCTCGCCCGGGCATCCAAACTATCGCCTCCTGTTCCCGCGGTCGGTCGTCCATATGCCAGACCGTCGGCCCCGGTCTGGTTGTACAATAGCGGTCCGCGTCAAAGAGCTTCTCTCTGGGCTCCAGGGTTTCACTGTTCCACCTCCTTTCCGGGCTACTTTGCATACACCCCCATGGTGTGTTCGTCGCCCTAGCCTTCGGCTCGACTTGGCACAGGGCCCTAAGGACTCAGTCCCTCCAGAGGCCTTCCGCCGCCGCTTTTATTCCATCCTGGCCACGTATCAGGGCTCTGGTGTTGTTTACACTGACGGTTCGATGGTTGCTGGTCGTGTCGGATATGCGCTCACTCTAGGGGACCTTTCCGAACAACGTTCCTTGCCGGATGGCTGCAGCGTTTACACTGCTGAACTGGTCGCCATCTTTCGTGCCCTAGAGTATATCCGCTCCTGCTCAGGTGAGTCCTTCGTTATCTGTAGCGATTCCCTGAGCGGTTTACGAGCTCTCGACCAGTGTTTCCCTCGTTCTCCTTTGGTGATGGCTATCCACGAGTCTCTGCATACTCTTGCCTGTTGCGGCCGCTCTGTGGTCTTTGTGTGGACCCCCGGTCATGTCGGTGTCCCGGGTAACGAACATGTTGACCGCCTGGCGAAAGAGGCCACCAGTAAGCCATCTCTGGACATTGGCCTCCCAGAGACTGATTTGGGGGCAGTCTTCCGCCGCAAAATCTTGGTGCTATGGGACGATGAATGGCGCGAACTGCCAATGCGCAATAAACTCCGTGCTGTCAAGGAGACGACGGCTGTGTGGCGGTCATCCCTGCGAGCCACTCGCAGGGACTCAGTAGTTCTTTGCCGGCTCCGCATTAGCCACTCCCGGCTGACACACAGTTATTTACTGCGCCGGGAGGACCCTCCTCTATGTCGCTGTGGGGCAGCTTTGACAGTGGCCCACATTTTGCTGGCCTGCCCCCTTTTAGCTGTGGTCAGGCAGACATTTGCGCTGCCTGCTACGCTCCCTGCCCTTTTAACAGATGACTCCACTATGGCTGACTTAGTTTTACGTTTTATTCGGGCAGGGGGATTTTATCATTTACTCTGAGTGTTTCTGTTTTATTTTATTGTTTTGTGTTGATTCTGGCCTTTGGCCTATGGTTTTACACTGATTTTTTAATGTGTTTCTAAGTGGTTGGCCTTTCCTTTTTTTGTCTATGGTCGGCCAACCACCGTCACACTCTGTGTGGTTTTAGTTTGTTTTGTCTTGTCTTTGTCTCAGTATCTCTTGTTCTGTATCGTCTGTGATCTCTTCTGTTCCTTGTTTTTATTCTCTGTGGGTGTTCTTTGTCTTTGGAAAAAGGGACCGATGACCATGGCAGTCTGGTCCCTTTAATCCCCCAAACCAACCAACCAACCCAACTTTCTGATAAAATGCAGTGCAACCAATTTTCTGAGACTGTTGCCACTTCACAAGCACTTTGACAAGAGATAATTAACCAATACACGAGGCGTATCAGTTTTGTTTGTGGTACTCTGTGCCTACAACTCTAAAAATTTGTAGTCCTGCAGAGTTTTGAAAGCACTGTGGTAGATGTAAATCACTCCCAACATCGTTTCAATTCGTACTTTGTATTTTATACAAACTTTGCACATCCTTGTTGGGCACAACGAAATTATTAAGAAATATCCAATTTTGCTGTAGTAATTTAATATTCACATCATTATTACAAAATCGTACTTGCTATCGCCTGCATTGCTTGCTATGCCACAACAGAATTCCGGATGATATTTGTCATAAAAGTAACCGAAACACAATGTTTTACAGCACTTAGCCAATTTAATAATAGCTACTGTCTTGCAGGCGCACGGGGTTTTTTAAGAGTGATACCGGAAAACATTGTTCATTTACATTCAAAGAAGTTTCTGTTTCATCCATTTCATATTCGAAAAACCAGGTGCCCTGAATTGATGCAAAATTAATGAGTAGTTTTATGGAATCGTCGCTGGATGTGATTGCTCTGGTGGTCTTCAAACAAATCTGGAGCATTCTGAATTTCCTTCGTGACAATTTTAACCTGTCGGTAAAAATATATGTCACATGGCTGGCAAAGTGGAGTTAACTTTGGTGGGATAACTTTTATGGTGCAAGTGCACGATTTCCTCTCATCCACGAAGATGTGATCATATACGGTCAGATCAGTCTGCCCTCCCCATGTATCAATGATGCATAGAAACTTTTCCTGTCCCATGTATGGAAGAATCACAGATCTTAAAAAGTCTTCATACACCAGTTTCATGAACTTCCCTCATTTCGTGCAGGACACAATTAAGTTTTTAAATTTGAGGGTTAATTCATCCACTCTTTTCTGAATATTTGGACCAAATTTTCCCAACAGTTGCTGCATACATAAAAAATCGTACAGGATCACGTTCCCTGACACAGTTAGTGTGTACTTATCTTTTTTAAATCTTTTCTGTGCATGAGACTGGTTCTCGTGCATTTCTCCAATAGGGATCTAATGTAAGTTGGTTGATACTGACTATCCGTTTGATCGGTGTTGATTATGTACTAGAGGTTAAAATTACAAACACGTATTTTTGTATGTGTGCGGAATTCTTCCGCACCTACTAATACGTCTTCCATCATTGCACATTCTTTGCAACTGATAAACTTCGTAATCTTCCTTTGCCTGATTTTATGCTTTTGCTTAAATCATTTGATTCAAGCCAAGCTGGCCACAAAATTAAAGGTAATCGATAAAAATGGAGCAGCAGTGTTCATAATCCATTATATTATTTTCACAAGCCAGTCTCTTTCTTATGATGTATTTGACATAAATTTTGATATGATTTACCTTTTCCAAATTGTCTCACTTCAACAAACCGTTCGCAAGTCTCACGATTGATAGTGTTCCATTTATCATGATGAGTTCCACCTCGTTTCACTTCCTCTTTCCATCGATATAGCATTGAGTTTTTATTTAAATGAGAGACACCGGAGGAATGCAAACTCTTTAGGCTCCATTTCAGATGAGGTACTGCAAGAGCGGCTGCTCGTACTTTGTAGGATGGAGGCACATAATCTGCTGGTTCATGTGCGAATTCGTTGGCAATGAAATTGCCGTCTCCCTCTACTCCCATATATTACAAAATAAACAGGTTTATGTTATTTGGATTCCCCTGCAAGAAAGAGAACATCTACCCAAAACTGAAACTTAACCGCCTCATATTTGTGTACTTTGTCTTCTTCGTTGATGTTTATTAATTCATCGTCATCAATGATCCGTCTCTCGGCCAACAGGTCTTGTATTGCGATGCATATCTCATTGCCAATTGCAATTGAATTAGGAGAGATCGTGTTGGGCGGTGTATTTGTTAGAAGATTTAAATCTAATTCAGTGTATTTGATGGCGTTAGTGATTTCGCCTCTGAAGTGTTAATTCAACTACTCTACCTCTGATGTATCTTCTTCTGGCTGCACATCTGTAGACACACTTGGGCCGTCCATTTCACTGTAGTCTCTGAACACGCACTGCATTAACAACGCGTTACGCGCGACAGACGTTGAAGACAAATGCAAACTATTGGTTCAGGAGCTAGGTCACCACCATTTGTTTGACCATGGTGATACATATTCATAACACTGAGGACTGTCCATGTGAACTCTGCATATTATGAAATTGTATCACCGTAGCCAAGTAAAGGCGGTGATGGGGCCGCACTCTCACAATACACAGAGTTCGCATGAGAAGTCCGCACGGATAGTACGTTTTCTGTTTGATCGAACCTACACAATTTAAACTTCTTAGTAATTTCACACAATTATACTGTTTGTTGATATTCTGTAAAATAAAATGGAAAAATATTAAATTATTCTGATGTTAGAAAAAGCAAAAACACGGAAATGACCTCCAGTGTGATAGCTGTAGACCTTAACTGCTGTCGCACGCTCACTTGGTTGGAATATGGCTAAAGTTATGTGTATTACAATGCACAGTGAGGTTTAAGATCAATTTTCTCGGAAACCAAGGCCCCTCGCTAGAAAAAGCGCTTAGCATCATACTCGGAGCATGTCCCTCTAAAACATATCAAAGATGCCTCAAAACCCGTTATTTACTCTTCTGATGGTCCCCTTGTTAGTGTTTGTGGAGTAACTGGTGATTCTAAGTTTCCTTTAGAAGTGGGAGCTGTACTTAACAGAGGGTGTGAAGAAGACAGTATGGGAGATTTCATTGTGGGCAAAATCTGTGGGTTGCGTAGAGGAGAGGAAAACCTGGGAGAGGTTGTTGATTTAGATATTAAGGAATTCACTGATGTAGCAGATATGTAGATGCCAAAGCTGTAACTTATTATAATAAATGAAAGATAAAATTATTTTTACGGATGAAATGACCCAATTTCAGAGACTTTACTGGTCTCACACAGATACAGATTTCATGTATGTAGACTGAAGTGGTGAGTGAAAACCTATACCAAGGCCAGGAATCGAACCCGGCCTCCTGCTTACTAGGCTTCTGTTTAAGTACCTGCACCTGGGTCTCAGGCTGGATCTCCGATTGATGCTGAGATGCTGTTTCAGAACATGGAGAGCCTCAGCAATTCTGTTTGTGTGTAAGGGGGAATTTCAAGTAGACTGGGGCAGCTGTGAAACTTTAGCTCAAGGAGGGAGGCTTGCCAGGGTAATCCATGCAGTTGTGTGGACCACTGTGCCAAGGTTGCTTAGCGGCTAACTCACCTGGCTAGTAACCAGAAGACCTGGGTTTGATTCCTGGCGTTTGTACAGGCTTTCACTCGCTGCGTCAGTCTGCATGCGTAAACAGTTATTTTTGTTTATGTTTTGATCAGATATTCAAGCAATTTCCCAAACATTTTGCAAATTCTCATCTTTTGGTTATTTGTGCTTGGAAAAATCTAAGCAACAAACAGAAGATCAAATAAAACTTTTGAATGATGCTACCTGTACATTAAAATATGATTTGGGATGAGAATACCTGAGCCATTTTAAGATGTTTATGAGGTATAATCTATATCAGATTTTCTTTTGTACTTGCAGTCAAATTTTTTGGCTTGGAGATTTAAATTACCGAATAACAGATCTAGATCCGAAGATTGTGAAGGATTGTATTGATAAAAATAATTTAGAGACCATTATTGAATTTGACCAGCTACGGCAACAACACAAGAACAAAAATGTTTTTGTAGGCTACCAAGAAGGGTCACTCACTTTCCGACCAACTTATAAATATGACCCAGGATCAGACAACTGGGATTCAAGGTAATGCTGTAAATGTTATTTCCTTTTTAACATACTAAATTTGTGTATAATTTGAAATATAAGTCTTTATGTGCATTAGAGTATTTGATTAAGTGTCTTACCAAATAAATGTGGCAAAACTTGACAATTGTGCCAGTTCTTCCTGCTTATAATGTTTGAAGTGCACTTCAATAATGATTACTACAACAATTGGGTGAAGGAGCGTAAATGTCATTGAGGTGCAGACTTTAAATTTTGGATTAATGTAGAAGTGTTTGTAGCAGGCAAATTATGGTTGAGTATTGACAATGTGTTGCACTACATATTAAAACTGTAATCATCCCACAGTGTTCCCATCTTCAGTTTTGATTATTCAGATATCATCTTCGTATATCTCTTCCAATTTTTAGGGTATTTGTTTGGCAATCATTTTACATCTGATTATAGTTCTTACTTTGTATCTTTGGGTTACCTTTTCTACAGTATTCAATTATAATCTGAAGATAACCTGGTAACTTGATAATAAAATTGCTACAGTTCACATTTGCACTGTTTTCCTAATTTTTAACGTTGTACATTTTATTCACAGTGAAAAAAATAGAGCACCAGCATGGTGTGATAGAATACTGTGGAAAGGTGATGGTATCAAACAGTTAGCTTACAGAAGTCATCCAGAACTCAAAATTAGTGATCATAAGCCAGTTAGTGCATTATTTGATTCACAGGTAAGGCTTGCTCATCTCATTTCATTAGTTGAAGTCCTATTTCTTGGTTGCCAGTTCATACCAAGTGTAGTTTGTTGTAAATTAACTTTTGTTTTTTAGACAGACATTTGTATGCATTGTTACTGTAATCTCATTATATTGATTTCCATTGTAGATTTAATGTGTATGAGTGTGAACAGTCATCTACTGCATTCCTTTGGAAGTGTACATGAAATTCAGCTGTCACTTTCAGGTGTTGGTTTTAATTGCTTTTTGGCAGTGTTTGGATGGATACTGCAACATACACAAATTGCTGATTGTTTACACTAATGCCCCCTTTCACCCACCACTATCCCTGAGAGTAAGCATCTCTCCATCTCTCATGAGATGCTGGCTCATGTTACAACATGCTATTTGATCCATTCACTGGCAGTTCTGGAAATGTTAATTGCAACTATGAAGGAAGTCATAACATGTCCCAGGAATGGACTGTTGAATGGGAATTTCTTAAGGCTCCCTTATTTTGAAGAATTTTAAGTACACGCTGTGTTTAGGTCCAGAAACAATTTGAATTTTCTGAGGGTGCTTCATAATTAAGAGATTCTGTTCTGACTTCGCCTGAACCATGTTGGGCTGATGGCTTTTTCAGAAGTTTGGGTTTAGTGTGTGTGCTATCATTTATCCTACCCAAGACCCAAAGACAGCACTGCTTTTGTGGCTATTCTTCGGAGTTGTGGTTTATTTTTGGGGCCAAAGTATTACTTTCATCATTTCTTTACTCTTGTGTAAGAGGCAGTTCAAAAAAATTGAGAAATATTTATGCTGTTTGGCCATATAGCTGAATTCAAAGCTTTGGTTCCTAATAAAACAGAAACCTGTGACGTCTTTGACTGCAAACAGTTATTTTCATCCATTTAATTATGCAAATGACTCAGCATCTTACTGCAAGAGTGATTCACATTTTTCCATGTTCACAAGCTTTAATGGAAGAAAAGATTAAATTAATGAACTTCATGTGTTCGTTGTTTATCAAGCAGTATGTTTTTTACAAGTAAAACAAGTTTAAAATAAACATTTGTACTGTGACTATCAAAGCATTTCCATTGTGTAACATGTTTATACTTACAAGAAATGATATTATTCTCTCGGACAAGAAAAAGTGACAACTTAGGAGTTACTAAGTTGATCTGTGTCAGTGATCATCACTTGAGTATACTCGTTCTTGCAGACAGACCAACATACATTTAAAGGATATGGTGCTTTGTGAAGGGGTAAGTGAAGTATGCTAACCATGGAAAACAACCTTCTTTATGTCAATGTTCAACACTTTGGAGACCAAGCCCCGAGCATAGCTTAGTCCACAACTTCGTCATAGAAAGACCAAACCCTAGAATAGGTAAAGCTGTGATTTTCTTCATATGCGAGCCACTTCTAACTCAAAAGCTAGACATGTTTTGTAGGAGAACCATGTATGGACATCACGCTACCTGTACCTTGACTGTTGCTGTCTCCTGTTATTCTCCAGAATTATTTCGAAAGAGACATCAGTGAATGTAACAGCTGCTTCCACAAATGGCTGAGCCAATATGATCACAGTGATACAATTTTGTGTGTGTGCTTATTAGGTTTCACAGTTTGCTGTAATTCTGCTACAAATACATCATGTTTGTTGGGTGAGCAAGAAATTTTGGAAGCTCAAGAGGAAGAAACTGCTCAATAACTCACCTCTCACTTTTTTCCTGTGGGAATAATTATACTCTGTCATCTTTAAAATATGTAATCTATAAAAGTATTAAGTTAAATATGGAAAATAAATCTTGTTCTTTTTCTTTTAGTATGTATTAATCTTGAAGATACATCAGTTACATACGTGTCACTAATGCTTTAAATAATGGCATAAATGATGGATCACCTTAGCCTGATAGTCTTCTAAGTGGCCCATCTCCAAAGTTTTAAGTGATACTGAAAAAGACCAGCAGAGGGGAGTTTCAAACAGGCAAAAATCTCAGCTTGTCTGTAAAGTTAGGAAATGACCATATATTATAGATTACAAGAGTACCTCAGATGTAGTGTTTGTTTCTTTTAAGTTTGACTTTATATTTGGTATGATAAAGATTGAAGTAAACTTTCATTCATGTCCGTTAAGGAAGATTATGGAACATTTGCGGACACACGTCAGAAGGTGGTCTGATGATGAGTTCCTTGCAGTTTGTGGGGAGTCATTTTGCAAATGATTTTTTCAAGAGGGGACAAGAAAAGTAAGAGATTTACTATTTCTACTAGACAATTACACTCGCTACCAACCTAAATAAAATAAAATTAATGTCATACTCTTGTACATTGAACGTTATTTAAGTAATCACCATGTGAATTACCATTAGGCTTATAGAACTGCAAAAGAGAGTATATTCAGGTACAAAATTTTTATAATCTTATTATAAACCCCAATGAATGTGGCTAAAAATTAGTCTTATTTTAACTTTACGGGTGTTTGTGATGGGATTCAGTTAATGAGGAGCAGTGGTGAAATGCTGATGTGGTTGCAAAAGCAAACATTGGAGTCGAGAAGCTCCTGAATCACCAGAAATTTAGTTAAAAGCATTAAGGCCCATAGATAGCATGATATCTTTTTTAATTTATATGTCTCATCATTTGCAAAGAGATTTGCAAATTTCGGCAAAAATAGATGATACCTTCTCAGGTCCCTAAGTGTGGGAGTTTCCTCCCCCCACCCTTGAACGTGATGTTTAGCTACTCAGACTCTGCAAGGAATTGAAAGGTTTACAGAAACATTTAATTACATTTGCAGACAAGAAGAATGGAGAATCACCTACTTTTGTAGAAATGATTAAGGATTCCTATCTCATAGCTCATTCAGATGGAAAAAAGAAGTGGGCACGACTTTCCCAATTGTTAAATACTAAAAACGACAACAGGTCACCTTCATTGGCGTTGATCAGAAAAATACATGAAGAAGAAAGATCACTGAAGCCTACTCAAATGGAAACTGCCGGGAGAAAAAGGTCATATGAAGAAATTGACCAATGCTTTGACACTTATTGGCTTTGTTGATTTAAAACAAATTACTCAACATACACCAGCAAAACAGGGATACTGGTGACAATTGTAAAATGTCATGTATCATCACTCAGCAATGATATGTAACAACAACAACAGTAGCAGCAGCAGCAAAATTTACAGCAAGTCTCAAGGAACTTTGCACTTCTGTACTTCTGGTTTTTGCTAAATGCAAGATAAGCGATGAAAATTGTGTTTCCATATTAACATCCGCTGCAGAAGCTTATTTGTGGGAGGCTGAAAAACTAGTAATACATTGTACCTTTCTTCAGAGTCTCTGAAAAAATTAGGCAAATGACACAGAAAAAGCTACAAATTTAATCTTAGTGACTGCCAAGAATCAGTGTAGCAATAGGGTGCCCCCAGCTCTCTCAGCTGTTGAAAAGGTTTACAAACTGGTAATAATGATTTTTCACAGCTAGGGACAGTTGCTGGGAATGGCTACATACAGTAATTACGTAAAGGTTGCGGACTCAGTCTTTAACAAACTTTTGAACTGTTGAGAGCCGGCCACTGTGGCCGAGCAGTTCTAGGCACTTCAGCCGGGAACCACACTGCTGCTACAGTCACAGGTTCGAATCCTGTCTCGGGCATGGGTGTGTGTGATGTCCTTATGTTAGTTAGGTTTAAGTAGTTCTAAGTCAAGGGGACTGATGACCTCAGATGTTAAGTCCCATAGTGCTCAGAGCCATTTGAACTGTTGAGAGTATAAATGGCAAAATTAAAGCACTTTGCTCTGATGAGATAGCAAACAGTTTTTTATCTGAAAAAATGTAGGAAAACTGTTTGGTTGTGATCTGTCGTACCTTACCTATTGTCGTATGTTGTCATTTTGTGGAGCTACTCAGACTCACTGATAGTTTAACTTCTGGCCCAGACATGATGATTTTCAAAAGATGTAAACATACCTGAATGACACTAAAGAAGATTTATGTAACTAGTAGCGAGCCAGTGCCTGTCAATGTCAAGTTTCAAGACACAGAAGAATTAAAGACATTACTGGCAATGGGCATTGATTTATATCATTTGTGTTGGACTGGAATTTGAACCCAGGTCTCCTGCTTACTAGGCAGATACGCTGACCACTACGCCATCTGGACATAGTGCTCACAACAGCCGCGCAGACTACCTTGGCACGCCTTCTGTCGTATGTCACGTCTACTATTGTTGGTTTCTTGAACACTACCTTGTAAACCTGAGACTTTTACTAAACATTTTGTGCATATATGGTTTAGTGACCATGATGTCATCATAGTGACTATGGTTATGAAAGTTGATAAATCGGTCAAGAGGGCTAGGAGAGTGTTTCTGCTAGAAAGAGCAGATAAGCAGTTGTTAGCATCTCACTTAGACAATGAACTGCAATCATGAAGTTCCAGAATGATGGCCATAGGGGAATTGTGGGCAAAGCTTAAACAGATTATAAATCATGCTATGGGCAGCAAGGGTAAACTACAGCCGTAATTTTTCCCGAGGGCATGCAGCTTTACTGTATGATTAAATGATGATGGCGTCCTCTTGGGTAAAATATTCTGGAGGTAAAATAGTCCCCCATTCGGATCTCCGGGCGGGGACTACTCAGGAGGACACCATTATCAGGAGAAAGAAAACTGGCATTCTATGGATCAGAGTGTGGAATGTCAGATCCCTTAATTGGGCAGGTAGATTAGAAAATTTAAAAAGGGAAATGGATAGGTTAAAGTTAGATATAGTGGGAATTAGTGAAGTTCGGTGGCAGGAGAAACAAGACTTTTGGTCAGGTGAATACAGGGTTATAAATACAAAATCAAATAGGGGTAATGCAGGATTGGATTTAATAATGAATAGGAAAATAGGAATGCGGGTAAGCTACTACAAACAGCATAGTGAACGCATTATTGTGGCCAAGATAGACACAAAGCCTATGCCTACTAGATTAGTACAAGTTTATATGCCAACTAGCTCTGCAGATGAAGAAATTGATGGAATGTATGATGAGATAAAAGAAATTATTCAGGTAGTGAAGGGAGACGAAAATTTAATACTCATGGGTGACTGGAATTCGAGAGTAGGAAAAGGGAGTGATGGAAACATAGTAGGTGAATACGGATTGGGGGTAAGAAATGAAAGAGGAAGCTGTCTGGTAGAATTTTGCACAGAGCGTAAATTAATCATAGCTAACACTTGGTTCAAGAATCATGAAAGAAGGTTGTATACATGGAAGCACCCTGGAGATACTAAAAGGCATCAGATAGATTATATAATGGTAAGACAGAGATTTAGGAACCAGGTTTTAAATTGTAAGACATTTCCAGGGGCAGATGTGGACTCTGCCCACAATCTATTGGTTATGAACTGTAGATTAAAACTGAAGAAACTGCAAAAAGGTGGGAATTTAAGGAGATGGGACCTGGATAAACTGACTAAACCAGAGGTTGTAGAGAGTTTCAGGGAGAACATAAGGGAACAATTGACAGGAATGGGGGAAAGAAATACAGTAGAAGAAGAATGGGTAGCTTTGAGGGATGAAGTAGTGAAGGCAGCGGAAGATCTAGCAGAGAACCCATAAAAATTCTGTTTGTGTATAAAATTGCTAAGTGGGTATAAGTCTTCCACGCAGTCACTCACTGACCAGTCTGGTTCGGCAGTAGAAGATAGCAAAAGGAAGGCAGAAGTTTTAAATTCCACATTTAAGAAATCATTCATGCAGGAGAAACAGAAATGTACCACTGTTTGACCATCGCAGTGTCCCGGATGGGTGATGTAATAATAAGTGTCCTTGTGATAGAGAAACAACTGGCAGAGTTGAAAAGAAATAAGTTGCCAGGTCCGGATGAAATCCCAGTTCGGTTTTACAAAGAGTACTCCACAGCATTTGCCCATTACCTAGTTTACATATATTGTGAATCTGTCAACCAGTGCAAAGTGCCAAGTGACTGGAAAAAAATGCGGGTGACTCCTGTAATAAAAAGAGTAGAAGAATAGATGTGCAAAATTACAGACCAATATCCTTAACATTGGTATGCTGCAGAATTCGGAGTTCAAATATAATAAATTTTCTACAGACCGAAAAGCTTATGTCCACGAATCAACACGGCCTTAGAAAGCATCGTTCATGCAAAACCCATCTAGCTCTTTTCTCACATGATATACTGTGAACTATGGATGAAGAGCAATAGGCTGATTCCACATTTCTAGATTTCTGAAAAGCATTAGACACTGTACACCACTGCAGACTGTTAACAAAGGAACTTTCACATGGAATAGGCTCCCAGATATGTGATTGGCTCAAAGACATCTTAAGTAATAGAACCCAGTATGTTGTCCTTGACAGCAACAGGGTTACATCAGCAAGGCCACAGGGAGTTGTGATAGGACTGTCGCTGTTTCTCTATATACATAAATGATCTGGCAGACAGGCTGGGCAGCAATCTGCAGTTGTTTGCTGACGATACCGTGCTGTATGTGGAGGTATCAAAGATAAATGACTGTAGGTTGATACGAGATGACCTAGACAACATTTCTGTTGGTTTGATGAATGGTAGCTGGCTCTTTAATGTAGAAAAATGTAAGTTGATGTGGATGAATAGGAAAAACAAACCTGTAATGTTTCGGATACAGCATTAGTAGTGTCATGCTGTACACAGTCACGTTGTTTTTGGCGTAACATTGAGAAGTGCCATGAAATGGAATGAGCATGTGAGGATTGTGGTAGGCAAGGCAAATGTTGGACTTTGGTTTACTGGGAAAATTTTAGGGAAGTGTGATTCATCTTAAATAATGCAGCATATAGGACACTAGTGCAACCTATTCTTGAGTACTGCTAGAGTTAAGGCATCCGCATCAGGTTGAATTGAAAGAAGTCACTGAAGCAATTCAGAGGTGAGCTGCTAGATTTGTTACCGATAGGTTCGATCAGCATGCAACTGCTATGGATATGCTTCGGAAGCTCAAATGGGAATCCCTGGAGGGAAGAAGACATTTATTTCGAAGAACATTATTTAGGAAATGTAGAGAACTGACATTTGAAGCTGACTGCAGAATGATCCTACTGCCAGCAACATGCATTACACTAGGGACCACGAAGATAAGATACTAGAAATTAAGGATTATACGGAGGCATATAGACAGTAGTTTTTGCCTCACTGAGCGAGTGGAACAAGAGGGGAAATGACTAACTGTTGTACAGGGTACCCTCTACCCCATACGGCTTGTGGAGGATGTAGATGTAGATGTAGATGTAGGTCTTAGTGACCATTTTACCCAGCACTTAAAGGAAGGTACTAAATTCAGTTACAGACAGTTTGCACTGGAGGGGAAATGACAAATCCAATTACTGCAATCACACATAAATTTTGTGCGTATTTAATGAGTTGGAAAAATTTACATGCAAATTTCCCCTATAAAATATGCATATGGTGAAATGTAGTACACATAGCTGGCACCTTCAGCTGCAACACTGACTTCATAGACTGAATCGGATCACAAATATAGGTAAATAATGCCATGCTACTTCAACTCAGTGCCAGAGTTCATCAGTCATAGTGGATGGTGAGTGGTGGCATGCTAGTCTCTTGGCAACCCGTGACTAATGTTCGCAGTGTATAAGACCAGGAGAATGTGCTGGTCAGGACAACAGTCACACTTCCTGTATCAAGGTATGTCAAGAGAGCAAAGGCAACTTGTGGTCTTACATTATTATGTTAAAAAATAAATTCATGGAGACTTGAAGACGGGGCACAACTGCTGGCCCAACATGTCAGAAATGTAAGACCTATTGTGCAAATTACTGACTCTGCAAACTAGAAGTGATAATCTTGTGGAACAAGCAGCACACTATACCATCTTGCCAGGTGCTGGGCTCATATTACAATAACAAATGCAATTTGCATTCTCGTTGGTGTCTCTGTGCACGAATTATGTCTGTCATGATACTGTATGCAGGATTTTGCTCTTATAAGAAAGACAGTGTGATTAACTCTTGCCCAGTGTTGTTGTTGGGCACACCACTACTGGCACATCTCTCTGCTGTCCTGTCAATGGAAGTTGGAATGAAGGTAATCATGCTATAGCTAGTGGTGCACTGGACTTTGTAGCACTGTCAATGTGGAATCTTGTCTTACTGCAAACAAGTCCATTTCTCAACTCAAGGTTGTGTGGCTGGTTACCTTTTTTCTGTCCTCTATAGCACCTCTGTAGCAGGATTACGCATCTAGTTCCACTTATATTTGAACACTGGATTTTTCTTACCAGCCACTGCACTTTGTTGATGCATTTATTCTTGACTACAACTCAAGACATATGAAATGCAGGTTTTTCCAGGTTTCATATTTATGTACTATTTAGTAATTTGAGCAACATATAGTATTTTCTTGAGAATATATTTTATTCAATATATATTTTTATACCGTACTTTGAAGTGGTCATTCCACTCAACCCCTTCCTGCACTGTTTCATACATAAGTGGCCACCAAAACACTTTGCTCCTCTGGTATTCTTTTTACTGCCAACTTAAGTCACAGTGTGGCACCACCACAGATATCACTTTTCAGGGGAGTGTATTTTGAAAGATACATATCCAAATTCACAAAACCAGCTAATTACAAAAATTGAAATATTGATGACGGTAAAGCTATAACAAGATGTGTGATGTACCTGTGTGTTTCTGCACAACAGAGCAAAG
Source organism: Schistocerca americana (assembly GCF_021461395.2). NCBI lineage: Eukaryota > Metazoa > Arthropoda > Insecta > Orthoptera > Acrididae > Schistocerca > Schistocerca americana. The sequence goes on along the minus strand of NC_060119.1, from coordinate 172,451,880 downwards.
AGTGTTTCCGACCTCTCAAGCAACACTTGGGATTGAGCATGGCATTGAGTATAGCCCCCTACAACCCATTCCATACTACCATGTCTATCCTGCAGTCCCGACTAACGTGTCCTGCAATATTGCAGAACAATGAATGGCATCTCAATAGGCCATGATCCTGTCACTATCAAATTCCAATATGTGCTGCTAGAGTTTCTCCTTCTTACATGAGGCATAACGATCTTCTCACAAAAATTAACATTCAGGCGCTATTACTGAATGAGATATCTCCTGCCTAAACTTGTTCATATGCAGGATGTAGATGGTGTTCTCTCGTCCTACATTGTGCGGTAACTCTGAAATGCTAAACATTTTATCCAAGGACATAGTCTATTTTATGCTAATTTAATGCTTATAATTTTAATGGCCAGAATTGTAGATCCATTTTCAAACATTGTGGTTTTTGGGGGATTGCGTAGCAGTTGTCACGTTGGGCAGAAATTTTTCAAGCTAATTTTGTTGCACGGAGCTATGGGATGATAGCAGCAAAATTCTTCCTCTAGGAAGATGACCTGTAGCAAAGGACTATTGTAATGTCCATTTGTATGAAAATACACTGTTGTATTGGAGATAGATATTAAAGTAAATAATATTGGAAAAGCTAACCCATGGGAAGGCAAAAGAAAAATTGATCATAGAGCACTTAGTCACCGTCCATTGAAATTCTGCTAGTATTCCCAGATAATGAAATTGTTGGTCTTTTTCAATACAGGCAAGGACTTTAAATGGAATATATCTGTCATGTCTTTCAAAGCAGCCATACAGAGTATGGTTGAGTAGACATTTTGGAGAAATGAGATAGACAATTGAAGCAATAGTGTAATGCATGCAGTACTATACTTTTGCAGTAAAATAAATTAGTTGCTACTATAGGCAATTATAAGTTCAAATGAACCAATTTTTCATACTAAGTTAAGTACCAGATGGTACATTAGTAAAATCACAAAATGTTGTAAACCATTGAAGTATTCTTCTACCAAAGACAAACCATGAATGATTTCATATTGAGCTTTTACTTGTTGTGTGATTGATTTACATTGGTTTCCTAATTTACTTAAGTATTTTTGTATTATTGTGAAAACCAGTTGATATTTTTTTACTGCAGATACGAGTGATTGATGCTGCCAAATATCGAAAAATACACGAGGAAGTGATGAAAAAATTGGATAAATTGGAAAATGAATTTCTTCCTCAAGTGATGGTGGATAATACAGAAATAATATTTGACACTATTTACTACTTAGAATCGCAGACCAAAGATTTGATAATTGCTAATACAGGGCAGGTAACTGTAAAATTTGTAATAGTATGAGCTAGGCACACTATAACGTATATTATTAGACACTATATCTTTACATGATAAACTGTTTCAGGTTCCTGTCACATTTGAGTTCATAAAAAAATTGGATGATTCAAGTTATTGCAAGGATTGGTTGAATATAGAACCATATGCAGGATTTATAATGCCAGGTATGTAACTGAAGCTTCCTTTAGTCTCTCCAAAATTGCAAAAATATAATGTTAAGGAATTAGAATTTTGTATAATGTTGAATATGGACATTGGTTATAATCTGACAAGTTTTTTGGCTTACATTATGTTAATAGATTGTAAGTAAGTCCACATCAGAAGACGAATAGATTAATGGAGTTAGCACAGTAACCCATACTATATATATATATATTCTTAAGTGCTTAGTTGTCAGCATTGGTTCATTCCTTTGTGTGTAAAACCATGTTTCTTTCTTCTTTGAAAAACAGTTCATTCACACTAGATATGTGTTTAAAAATGTAGCCCATCTTGTAATGGCACATTCCAGAAGTTGTAAATATTGCTGTATACATCTGTGCTCCATGTAAATAATAATGATCAATTAGAGAATACCACAATTTCCAGAAATATATATTATTTGAATTTTTTAGTTGCCCAACGTCTGTAGATCGCGTTATTTACAGTAGATTGGTACTATTTTTGCGTAAAGCTGCCTGTTAATACATGAACTAACATTCCAGTTTTAGGAAGTAATAGCTGCAAGTTGTAGTAGTAAGATTATGGATGTGAACCTAGTCTCACACACACACACACACACACACACACACACACACACACACACACACTTTATTATGCGTTCTAGCTGCAATGGTGATTCAATTTTGCACTATGAACAATCATTCTTGCAAGTCAACAGACCAGCACAAGCAAACACAGTTTTCAATAGTGGTACAAAATAAACAGTTCACGTTTATCTAAAAACAACACAGTTCACATTTAGCACAGTCCTTTAGCTATCTGTTAAACGTGTTCATTTGAGTGCATCCATTACACAAATGACTGAGTCCAACAAGTTCCTCACTTCAGTGACAATAATCGTATACAACTTCAATAACTAGTCACTCAAAAGTAATTAAACATTAAAGTTTGTGAGTTTTGGTGACTGGAGTCTGTATTCGCATGTGAAGAATATACATAATAGAAACATAAGTCAAAGGACAAGAGACTGTCCGGCATAGGTGTTACTCTTTAGCTCTCAAACTGTGAACTGTCTGTTGGGTAACATCAGACTATTTATAAATGGGCTTAAAACCAAACTAATATTTTGAAAAGCACATGTTTTGAAAATCGTTTATGTGCTGTTTATTGTTTTTGATGAGCAGCAACGTTAATAAGATTTTCACTTATATAAAATGTTGCTAGTCAGAAATTTAGTAAAATACGTGGAAGAACTATTATTGTAATGCCAGTGTGCATCTCCTTATTTATATGGATGAGTGCCATATTGCAAAACTTAGTAAGGTGAGTTAATTAATGCTGTATGTCAGTTGGTATGGAAAAATAAGTTAACAAAAGTTAGTAATCACTCTGTAAACTGATAGTGGAAATTGGCAGTAGCTAGAAACTTTTATGTTAAGTATTGCTTAAGGTAATTAGTTTTCAGTAATTTAAAGTCCTCCACAGCTCGCTTTGTAATATTATGCTGATAAACTTGTAAAGTTTTACACATCTGGAACTATAGTGCTAACTTCAATTATCAGTAACTTTTGTTCTAATGAAAATTAATTACGCAGATGGAATCAGAACACTTGGAAATGAGAATGTGAATAACAAACTTAACACTTAAAATAATAAATTTAAGAAGTTGAGGTTTTTAGGTAAGTGCTACGTGTCAATAGGTAAACATATTGAGAATAAGATGAAATTAAATGAAAGATTTGGTTATTTTGGGAATAGAGAAACATAACACATGGAAAGTATCCACCTAGCTCGTTCACACTCTCACCTATAGCAGACTCGTGGTTGGGACACAAACACATAACGGAAAACCGTATTTGCACTAGGTTTCAAGCTCTTGTTCTTTTTTCAGTAAAGGTACACAGATTCAAATACACAATCACCCACACTCAAACGCACACTCTTGTAGCCACTGTCAGTCTCCATATATATACAGCAAAACTTGCTCAAAACGTAATCGCCTGGAACTAAAATAATTTTCCAAATTGGACAAGTTTCCGGATTACACAAAACTCACGGGGCTAAGTAAAATTTGTCAGGTATCATGAACAAAATTACAGTAAAAATTTTTAACTATGCATATACTGTATCTTCGTACCTTCACTCCAGCACTGTAGATGTTCGTTTGCTGTATATTGGACAATAAAACACTGGACCATTACACTAATTGATAACTAACACAGCATTTCTATATTTTTACTCTAACTTTAAATTCGTTTATTATTGTATGTACATTCATATTTTTCCCATGTTTATTTGCTTTACATTTATTTATTTATTTATTTATTTATTTTTTTTTTTTCACAACATATCAAGGAGGGAAACTTGTTTCAATTTTCTGTTCAAAATTGTTTTTCCTAGGCAATTTTTACACCATACAATAGTCCTGACAAGTTGGGAGAATTTGTGTGTGCTGCAAATTGCATAACAGTGTTTACGCGTGCAATGGCTTCTTCAAGCTTATTGATTTTTCTAGGGAAGTCATTTTTCTCCTCTTTTTCTTCCTTTGTTTCTTCATCATCCTCTGTGTTATGGATTTCAATTAAATCTGTTGAAGTGAAAGTGGAGTGAATTGACAAAAGGGAATCATTTCGAATGTAATCATCTGCACTACACGAAACGTTTCACATTTTCGTTAATTCAGCAATTGCTGCTGCATTTTCTTGAACTTCGATGGCCACAGAAGCGTCTTATTCTTGTCCCCAAACCCCGCTTTATTGAAGCACTCGGTGACAGTTTCAGGTTTTATTTCCTTTACTGCCAAGCAAATACAGTTTACTGCATCCAGAACAGAAACTGACCGTGCAAGAGCAAATGCAGTTTCGGCTTCTTCAACACTAAGAATAAGAGATTGCATTAGTAATCACCTATAATGACACTTGAATGTTTAAATAGGGCCCTGATCCATGGGTTGTGTGAGGCTGGTTGAACCTGGAGGGAACCAAGCCAATTTCACATTTGATAACGTTACTTTCAGGTAGCAGGTTGTTTTGTCTAGGATAAGGAGAACTTGCCGCTTTCCTTTTTTCATTTTGGCATTGAAGGAGACCAGCCATTCTTCCATAAGACCACTCACCATCCATGCCTTTTTATTGCTTTGTCATGTGACTGGAAGCTTACTGACGTCTGTTTTTGAAACTCCATTTTGCCGCCTTTCCAATCACCAGTGGCTTCTCTATTTAAACTAACATGTTTCCAGGCAGCAGTACAATGAGTCTTTCCTTGGACATTTTTCCGCCGGTGCACTATTTACTCGAATTGCTAGCAGTTTTGAAGACAGCGCGTGATAACAGTCCTGTTTCATCAGCATTGAACGGGTCTTTCAGGTCATAATTCACAATTAAGTTGGACAGTATTGTCTTCCATTCTATCGCTACACTTTCCTGCACATCCTTAGCTTCCCCACACACTTCCTTCTACATGATGTTGTGCCTACCTTTGAAACTGTCGAGCCGTCTTGTGGATGCCTTAAACTCCATAATTCAAAGCTCTTCAGCGACTTTCCAAACCACACTCTGCAACATGGGTCTAGATAAAGATAAGTTTTTTGCGCGCACACTTACGAACCATTTCCACACTATTTCGTTAATTTCTTCATTTCTGGTCTTCTTTGCCTTTCTTTTCATCTGCCCGTTCCCTTTCGTCCATTCGTCCTGAATCTTATCCTTATTTCTTAACGTCTCATAAATTTGTGTTTTACCGCATTTGAAATGCAACATAATTTTGCGCACATAGAATTGGTCTTTCTCACTCGTCTCAATTATATCAATCTCTTCATTAGGTATTAACAACACATACCGTTTGTTCGACATCATGTTACTGTATCTCTTTAAAGTGCTACTAGTCAACTGAAACTGGCAGAAAATAATGATCTTGCCGGGTAAAACCATTGTTTAACGGAACACATTGCAGCAGTGTGTTGGTAGATTCGGAACAATGTTCCTGTATGTGCTGGCATGCATCAATGAGGAAAACAGAAAGCCGGCAGAGTGCTGATGAATGAACCGTTTCCTTTGATGTACTCTACCGACACTTGAGCGTAACTTATTCATTGTTGTACAGAGCAGCATGGTTTTAGGTCCACACCAGCAGTGCTGTGCTGGAACTCTTTTCTTGGTTTTGCCCCACTTAACAGAGGTGTTAAAAGTAATGTCCTTGTAAAGTCGTGAATAACTAATGAACTGTAATACTGTAGTATTGTGTAGGCTCTTTTCTGCATTATACAATGAATTATTAAGTATGTTCTAAAATTTGCTTTCCATTTCCGCATTAGGCATGTTCCACTTTATACAAAAATCAGCACATACAAGTGCACTGAATGCACCGGGACAGAAATATTTGTATGGTTTGGGCAGAAATCCGAATTATACACGTGTCGATTTGAGCAAGTTTTACTGCATATGGTCCACTTAACAAGGATTGTACAAAAATTCTGGACAACTGCTATTAAGGCTTTTTCACAGGCTGCAACATGATGTAAATTGCAGAGTGTAGAAAGGTCAATGAGCAGAAGTAGATATCTGTAGATTACCTTAATAAGACATTGCTAGTGAAAATATTACAGTAGATTGCTTCAGTAATAGCAGAACTTGGTTGGAAGTAAACTTGGCTTCTAAAGGACTAAATCTATTAAATGGTACTAGAAGTGAATAATTGTTTTGTCATAGGCTATTTTTCTTGAGGATTGTAAAACCGGTACAGCAAAGAGTTCATTTTTTTAATTTCATTGTAATTACATCTCATGGTCATGTTGTTTATTGTGACCAATATATTTTCAAAAATATGCAAAATGAGATTATGACCTGCTAAAGTTCTGGAACTTAGGTGTCTCAAAATGAAGTGTTATTTCTGCTTTGAGTAATAAAATGGCACACCAAGTTCTCTTTATGGAATAGGAAAATTATTGGAATTATACCAAAAAAATGCAGTACCTGGGGAAGGGGAGTTATAGTATCTGATTAAAAGTATCTGAACACCCGTACCTAATTATAAATCCATCTTTATACAGGTTCTGTACCCACGTGTAATGTGGAACTGACCACTAATGTCACAAGGTGCAGAACCACCAGTATAAAAGAGCTGGTGAGTGTTGTGTTGTCAGTAGATAAGCATTAACAGCAGACTGGGTTGGTCAGGAGCATTCAGTGTCTTTGAATGCAGACAAGTCATTGGATATCACCTTAGCAAAAGATCCATCAGGGACATTATTTTCATCACTTCTAAAGCTGTCCAAGCTGATTTTTTTATGTGAATGCGAAGTGGAAATTCGAAGGAACAACCACAGCTAATGGGTTGCAGTGGTTGATCAGTTCCTCATAAGCTACACATGCTGAGTGGTATTTGACATGGTGTAAGAGTGATGCCACTGGAAATGACTGGAAATTAGTGACTTCACAGGGTGAATTGTGCTACACTCTGTGGCAATCCAGTGGGCATGTTTGGCTGCGGGAGATGCCTGGTGGATGTTATCTATCATTAATTGTACTGTAGACAGTGAAGTACGGAGATGGTGGTGTTACAGTTCGGGCATTTTTGTAGTTAGGGTGTGATCACCTGATTGCACTTGAGAGAATGCTAAATGCAGGACATGAACGCATTATAGCACTGTGTATTGTGTACAGTAGAGAAACACTTTGGAGATAATTGTGGGTATCAACATGAAAACAGACCTTTCTTATTAAATCATCTTTGAGGGAATGGTTTGTGGACTGGCCTGCCCAGAATCCTAAACTGAACGCACTGATGCACCTCCGGGGTGAGTTAGCTGATTTTGATCCAGACCCCAGTGTCCAACATCACTACCTTTTCTGATTTCAGTTCTTGAAGAAGAATGAACTGCCATTCTTCCACAGACATTCAAACAGCTCTGTAGTGTCACGACCCAGTCTTTGGTCAGAAAATTATTAGTCTTTAACAAAAGTAAGGAGAAGTAACATGGAAGGGCCACAGAGTGTTGCGTTAACCATCACCGTTTGGTAGCCACCAGTGTGGCAACATGTGGGTTACAGTAACAGACAAGTCAGTAGTTGCGCAGCGAGGGTAGCAGAGCTCAGCAGTGAATGGTGGTGCACAGTCGTGACTGTGTAACAGGTGAGGCAGGTCACCACGCTAAGGCAAGTATCTTGTTTTGATAGCGTGACTAGGTGTCGGGTTTTAGAGAAACAAATGGGCACTGGAGGAATATGAAGAACCTGTTGGGTTAGGGCAGATATCACTCATCGCCGCCAGAAGCCAGTAATAAGATGATGCCGGACAGTGGGATGAGTGGATTGCACCTGCTGTCTGCACTAAGTCCTTCACGGTACCTGGTGTCTCAGCCCTACGGGTCTGATCTCTGCACTTCTGACTCAAACACTGAATTCCTGGTGGGATCCAGGGCACCACCACAACAGCAGCTGCTGCCAGACTTCTTCAGAGGGCGCTCAGATTATACTCCTCATGCTACCACTGCGCCCATTTGCGGAGCCAAGGGGCCATTTCCCGAGTTAGATGCTGTCGCAGCGCTACACGACATGCCGTTAACATCAATGTCAGTCTCAGCAGCAGTGCCAGGTGGAAGCTGCCACCCATACTACAACCCCAACCAGGGTCCATGAAGAGAGATGTGACTGCCTCGCTACACCGTATATTGAGATCAATAAAGTTCTTTGTAATTGGTAAGTGTTGTTTGCTGGGGGCCCAATGACCTGTCACCAGTTAAAGTTGTCATAAAGGTGAACACTGGAGACACCCCACATTAGTATCTACTAATATGTGCCCAGATACTTTCGATCAGATAGTGAATGTTCTAAATGCACACTCCTGTTGAGTATGTAAAAAGCTTGTTACATTGTAATAGCAATAAACATTGGGTTAATTATTTCAGGAACAACTTATTGGCATCAGCAGTTCTTCTAAAAGTCTCACTGCAATGTTTTAATATTTATTCTCGTTCCATTCTTGTTAAAATATACATTTCTTTGTTTTAGGTGAAAAATGTGATATCAGGCTGGAAGTTTTTGTTGACAAGAAATCGGCATTTAAGTTGAATTCTGGAGAGGATAAGCTTTATGACATTCTAGTTCTACATTTAGAAGGAGGAAAAGATATTTTTATCACAGTTACAGGTATGGTATATTATGTGACACATATATTTTACAAAACTGTGTGCAAAACTGAGGAAGCCTCAGAAATGGGTAGCAGTAAAATAATGAATTCACAGATCTAAATTTTAGTGCAGCCATAATGAATTTTCTCAGTTTTTCCAATGATTGTTCTAGGAAACTTGTATTATTTCTTTCCCGTGTTAGGGAAATACAGTAATTGTGTTCACATGTGGGGAAGCAGTTTAATTTTACTCATGGAAAGTTTGATTCATAAATTAATAAACTTTCTGGGTTCATGTTACATTTAGGTTACAGTATACAAAGCCTCAAGTCTGTCTCAGTACATTGAAACGTGCTCCTATCTTAAAACTGTACACTTACAAAACTTTGGTCATCTTGAGAAAGCTGGTAAAATTTGACTGCAGTAAATTCTCCTCTTGAACTTGGGATCAGTTTCGGTACACCAGAATATTGCATTTAAAAGGGTTGAATGCCAACTTTACTGTGGTTAATCTTGAATCAAGGTTGACGCAGTCAGCTGTTAAGACCGACTGTAAACTATGCTGTGAGTTTCTGAAGTAGTATGATCTGCAGTTGAGTGTGTTACTTATGAAACAGTCATAATTTTTGAAGCTAAACTTACTTTCCCATTTATCGTAGAGTCTGTCTAATCTTAACTTTTTGGTGGACTGCCTATGGGGGTGGGGGGTGGATGAATATTATATTATATTTGGTGTCAAGAGCCAGTTCACTACCCACCTTCCTAATCATGTATGCATAAAGATTATTAGACCTGGACAATGTGCAGTGCCAAGTAAAGGGACTTTATAAGTAGGGGTCCCCAGTGGTGGGTCCGACTTCTCGAAACCATTTATATGGTTATGCAAGTTAAAGTTCCAGCTATCACACCCTGCAACCATTCATCCTGGTGGGCCTTTGTTTGTGAGTAATCACCAAAAAAATGTGGTGTTCTGTAGCTTTAGAAAAAGAATGTTACAGATTGGTCGTGTAACATATTGATTAAGGTATAGTTCTCACATGCAATAAGCTGTGGGTTCGAATCTCATCAAGTCCTTTGAAGTTTTTTAATTTTAAATCTATGTTGAAATGACTTTGACCATTATTTTTATTCACTCTTATTTCTTTTAATGTAATTTTTTTACTTCTATTCCTTCATCACATCATTTTAAAGATGTAGAGCATCACGAGAAGTTAAAAAAAAATTTTTGTTGATTGCTCATAAAAGATAGCCAAATCTCTTAGAACGTGCTAGAAGTAATAGACAATATAGCCCTAATAAAGATGTTCATCTAATTGCCTAGGCTTGAAGTTTGAAACTGCTCACTACTAGTGAAAGTTAAAGTCACATGGAGATCATATAAATTCCTAAGAATAATTATTGAAATGCACATGTGTAGTAATTAATCTCACTCAGAATCGAACAAACTGTTCAAAGTTAAACTGGAACAAGCAATCACTACCAAATAACATCAGTTCATGTGACACCAGTCTACAAGTCACAATGAAGAGTACTTGTGTAATGTATATTGAATATATTCGTGAATCAAAAGGTACATTCTATGCACCTTAAAATTGCTGACTAACTTTCCGAAAGTTCAGTTACATTCAATATTCAGTACAAGCTTGGCCTGGTGTGTTGAGCTGTTCAGTACACAATCCACAAGGAAACTAAAACTCTGCAAGCATCATTTCAAGAGCTTCATGTCACTGCATTGGCTCCAATACTCCATAAATTCTGACATTTTGTAGACTAGCTGTCACCATTCAGGTAACCTTAGATGGATATTTTTCTTTCTTTTAGCTCCTCAGGATTCTGCATAGGGTTACAATAAAAAATCTTTCTGCAGAATTCTCCAAAACATTACTATAAATACATACCCTGCACTTGCAGCAAGCATGCCTATTCAATGGTGGTAATTGCCAAAAAATCCTATACTTACACTCCATCTGAGGGTTAAAATTAATGTTGATGATCCCTCACAAGTTACGAATACTACCTTTGCTAATATTTCATTATTTCTGTTGTCATACAATGTGCTTACTATTTCCTGTCCGGAAGAAATAATTGATATCTGGTTTTTAGCGGTCCATGTCACAATCTGTAAAAACAGAACCCTTATACGGTCACTTTGCTGTAGACTGGCAATGGCAATGGCAATGAAATCGTTTCTGAAGAAGAGAAATTTGTTAACATCGAGTATAGATTTAAGTGTCAGGAAGGCGTTTCTGAAAGTATTTGTATGGAGTGTAGCCATGTATGGAAGTGAAACATGGACGATAACCAGTTTGGACAAGAAGAGAATAGAAGCTTTCGAAATGTGGTGCTACAGAAGAATGCTGAAGATAAGGTGGGTAGATCACGCAACTAATGAGGAGGTATTGAATAGGATTGGGGAGAAGAGAAGTTTGTGGCACAACTTGACTAGAAGAAGGGATCGGTTGGTAGGACATGTTTTGAGGCATCAAGGGATCACAAATTTAGCATTGGAGGGCAGCGTGGAGGGTAAAAATCGCAGAGGGAGACCAAGAGATGAATACACTAAGCAGATTCAGAAGGATGTAGGTTGCAGTAGGTACTAGGAGATGAAGAAGCTTGCACAGGATATAGTAGCATGGAGAGCTGCATCAAACCAGTCTCAGGAGTGAAGACCACAACAACAACATACGGTCACTTTGTCTGTCTGTCTGTCCGTCCAACTGTTTAGAACCCTTTTTCTCAGGAACGGGCAGATATATCAAATTCAAATTTGTCACATATTAAGGTCTATGGTATCTTGACAGCGTAAAAATTTCAAACTTCTAATTCAATGCAAGCAAAAGATATGTTCATTTCTGTCATAAGTTTTGGATAATGGAAAACTCGCTTCATGAAAATCCTAGGGTACTTTCTGTTATTACATAAAAATATTGTTTTCCCATTAGACTGAACATTCCATTTATCATCCCTCGTTTTAGTAGGTAAATAAAAAATATTTTAGTAACTCTTCTCTCTCTTACATATATAAACTAAAGTCCGCTGCTCACTTCTTTTTGTATGTCCGGGCTTGTCTGTGAAACTACTGAAAAGGTTTTGATATGGTCTTGGAATTCCCAGAACTGATATGTTACCTGTATCTGTATCAGAAACATGCAAAAATCGTCCAGAAAGTAAAGAGCAGAGAAAAAAATAAGACTTCTTGTGATAATGCCAAGAGAAATAAGAAATGTTCTGTACTGTTTTCTGAGCTTATATAACATTATGGCTTGTAATACACTTTTTTTGTGATCCTGGGTTATTCATTTTCTGTTGTTTCTTTGGGTCCCTGATGAAAGTTTTGTTGAACTGCTACAGAATATCTAGGATAACCCTTCTTAGAAATTTATGATAACACTGATAATTTTAAGTGCAACACAAAATACATCTGACAGTATGATTTATGTTTCAGTAATTAGTTGGGGTGTTGTACAGTTAGTCTTGCACAGCTTTTGTCCTTCTCTGATGCAAATTTCACAGATTTACTCAGCATTTGGAAATTAAATAATAATTTGTTAGGCATAAAATAGTTTCACATTTGCACACTGTTCTTACAGGAACATATGAGCGTAGTTGCTTTGGAGCATCAATTGAAGCGCTGGTGTATATTACACTTCCAATACGTGAAATACCTGTTGGCAGGCTTGTTGAACTGGTAAGTGTTGACTGTAGAATAAGACTATAGTAATAACCTCATAAACTTAATTTGTAAATAAAGGACTGTTTTTTTTTCCCCTTCCTTCTGTACAGGAAAGCAGTAAGGAAGTAACATCAACACAGGATCCATACCCAATACCAAAGGAAATATGGTTTCTGGTTGACCACCTCTACAGGCATGGACTAAAACAGCCACACTTGTTTGAACAGCCTGGTTTGCATTCAGAAATTTTGCAAATTAGAAACTGGCTTGATAATGGCTCACCTGATCCTCTGCGTATCCTTTGCAGCAAACAAGCCTTCTTTTCAGTAGTTCTTTGATGTTTCAGTAAATTCACTTCACAAGAAAACAGTATGTTGACTCATAAAGAGGAGTTGGATGAAGAACAACAGGTACTGCGTTGCTGTACTGTGAAAGTAATTACAAGATTTTTCTTTTGGATATTTATCCACTACTTTTAGGCATTTAATCACATTAAAATACTAAACTCCTCTGCACCAGCACTGTCAAACAGAAATATGTTTTGGAACCAGAAACTTCATACGGAGAGTGTCTTGAGTGTTTATTTAATTTTGGTTCCACTTTTAAGTTCCCATTTTTCATCAATGAAAAAAGTGATTTGTTTTCACAAGTCCAGGATTCCCAGTGGTGTTCGTTTCCATGCTATACCGTTAAATTTGAAGGTATGATGACTATGAAGGGTAGAGAAGAATGGTGTGATCTTGATCAACTTTTTGCAAATGCTGAAAACATGCATTATTATGCCTTTTTGTATTGATGGAACACTGTTCAATTTCTTTTTATTGAGTTTACTCTGTACTGCTGTAAACCACAATGCCATTTCATCTGAAAATTGTTTTTATTGGCGTACCTGATAACTCAGAATTTCCTTAAAATTCCATTGAACCTAAAATATGATTCTAGAAGGAATGTACAGTTTTCATGTTACTTATTCAGTGTTAAATTTTTTAATAATATTTCACCATTTCTTACCTCCACAGTTTTGTCACTTGATAATCTCATAAAGGATCTCAATTTCACTGCCAGCCTTCATTGGTGGTAAAAAAGGTGGCTCAGTGGTAAAAAAGGTGGCTCTTCAAAATCTTCTCCTCCCCCCCCCCCCCCCCCCCCCCCCTCCCTTCTGGAGCTGTTTAGTAAATAACGTGTCCAAGAGCATTTTGGTTTAATTGTCACAGGTTAGTTAGATTGTCATAATTAAACCATCTTTACTCGTAAAACAATTGTGATTTAACAGTTCTATAAAGATGTAACAAAGCATGTAGGAAATGTTTAATGTTCTCACATTCAATGCACAATTGTATAAAGATTTGACGTACTGCAAGCGAGTTTCCACAGCATGTGCAATCAAATGGCTGTTGCAGATGTACCATTTTCCTCCTGTGTACATGGGTAGGTATACATCAGTAAAGATGTATGTTGAAAATGATCGTAGTTCTGCCATTTGTGTAGTATATGAACTTACAGCAGTTTTGGTGACTTTCATGTGTAATTACTACATTGGAGTGAATAGAAGAGGAGATTGATGGCATAAACTGAACTGACAGCTGTAGAAAATCTAATTCCATATAAATAGTCGTCATTATCTGTTGTTGTATTCTGCACATTGAGTGAAAAGAAATATTTGCACGTGCGCTCTGTTTCCATCCAAGCAGCAGATGGGTTTTCTCCTACACTGCTTGAGCCAGTCGCCCCACATCTACAACTATGTAGTTTTTTGTTAAAAAATATATGTAAGTGATAAAAGCCACATACAACCAAAAGCTAAGTTCTGCAAAGGCATTGCTGCAGATGACCTTTCCTAAATGCATGGTAAATGTTTTTTGTGTCTAAATAGCACACCAACTTGGCATATTGGTTTTGTGCCTATATGAAACAGATGTATTATACCACAAAAAATAAAATCATAACTGGTTTTAAATGAAAATATGTTATTAAATTGGAATGAAACAGTTTGTTTTATGACATTGTGGCTTGCAGGAATGATGTATATGTTGTTGATAGGGTTCTTACCAGGACAATTCAAAAATGTTGGTAGGAAGGATCCTACTCAATGACTGCTTTATAGCCTGCGCAATCTAGATCCTTCCTACTAACGCATCACATTTCTTCTGAGTTTTGCAGGTGGGAACTTTCCCTACAACATATCCTTAAACCTGTGGCAGCAACATGCACTATTTCCAGTCTTCCACCTGCCTGTCCCTTCCCTGCTTCCACTCCAGCACTATACATGCCAAAGGAACCACTAGCATTTCCCCTTCTCTACTTCTTCCCTGTCCTCTCTCCCTTTTCTCTCTCCCCCCCCCCCCTCTCTGACCCCCCCCCCCCCCCAAGCACCTATCAGCCTCATAATCTTCCTACCACATCCCTGTATGCTCTCTTTCACTCTGACAAGTCAGCACACTTCCTTTCCCCACCCCCTACCCTGCTATTCCTTGATCTTCCTGCCCCACACCTCTTCCTTAGCCCTACTACACTCTCTATATTGTTGCTCATATCAGTCTGTAGTCGGGCCACAGCAGCTGTAGACAGAGGCCACATGTGTGTGATTTGCGCTTGTGTGAATGTTTGTGCACTTACTATTGGCCAAAAGCTTAAATTAGTCCTTTCATTGTGCCTGCCTGTGGCTCAATAGCTCCTTTATTTGGTGAGTAACAGTATGTCCATTTCATAATATTGTCATAAATAATTTTTGTGATCTTAACTAGTAAAGGATTATTTACAAGAATTAAATAAGTTATATTATGGATTACCTCGAATAAAATGAACTATTGACACAGTCAGCACAGATTAAAAAAATATTGTTCTTGTGAAACACAGCTAGCTCTTTTTTCATACGAAATAATGAGTACTTTCAATAGGGAATCTCTAATTGATTCTGTATTTCTAGTTTTCCAGAAGGCTTTTGACACTGTTTCTTACTAGTGACTTGTGATCAAAACCAGTTACATAGTGATTGATAAGATATTTGTACAGTGCAAAAAGGCAGTTGACTAAATTGATTATCTTTCGGCTATGCTGTTAATCACACAAATTTAAAGTCTGTCAGTTCAGCTGGGCATAGATAAAGTTGTGGGGGGAGGTGAACCAAAGACAGTTTTATTGCAGAGCACTTAAGATGCAACAGGTCATATAAAGAGGCTGTGTACACTAAAGTTGTCTGTCCTCTTCTATAGTATTCCTGTGCGATATGGTATCGCACAGATAGGATTGACATAGGTCATCAAAAAAGTTCAGAGAAGGCAGCTCATATTGATTTTTTGTGAAATAGTGTGTGTGACGCATATGTTATGTTAGTTCAAGTGGCAAACATTAAAACAAAAGTGTTTTTCATTGCAGTGAGATCTTCTCATGAAATTTCAATACGGACTTTCTCCTCTGAATGCGAAAATATTTTGATAATGCTATCCTACCTAGGGAGACATGATCGTTGTGGTAAAATACAATAAATTAGAGCTACAATGAAAAGATGCAAGTGTTCATTTTTCCTGCACATTGGTAGGTACTGGAAAAGTCTGAATGTGGTTCGATGAATCCTCTGCCACACACTTAAATGTGAACGGAAGACGAGTCATGTAGTTGTAGATGAAAATAAGTTGAAAGTAAGCAGTGAACTATAGGTGAGTAGATTAATAGAGGGAGTCAGTTTATCAAAAATGTGGATGGTATTTACATTTGATCCTTTGATTGCAGTGGACTGCCACAGCAGTCAGTGTGCACCATGTTCCAACTGCAGTGGAGTACTACAGCAATTCAGTGTCAACAGGGCCATATTGGGTCGTCAACTGCAGACATTTTCAGACTTATGCTTCTTTATCATTTCACTGTGGTGGAACACAGTCCATATGGCGCATCATAACTAGCAGAGTCTCACTACACACTATCATTTACTCCAACTTCAATTTGGCGTACACGACTGCATTCCCAGTTAGACATGTGCACTTTTGCTGTTCCTGCTCCAGACTTTGTAGTATGCTTTAGGTCTAACAGATGGATGACTGTTGTTTGTTCATCATAAGTGCTTCCAACAGAATTTCACCACACTATTTGCTATAAAACCAGTGATTTCCATTGATCTTGCATCTTCAATTTTTTGTTGAAATGATGTGTAGGCATTACAAGCTGCAGTAAATATTGTAAATAAGTACTTCTAAATTGCCCAATACAAGTCTAAATGTCAGAGTAATAACAACACTGAAAAATAGTAACTGCATTGGAAGTACTAGGCACCCAGCACATGAGCTGTGCCAGTGCAGTGTTCCACCATGACCACAAAGTATCACATGTTGCAGTCAAAGGGTTCACTAACTGCACTGCAGTTGGACAAAATCATACTAGCACACACAACAGTATAAGGTTTTTTTTTCTCTTATGTTGTGAGGCCAATATAATAGATCTGTAAATGGTAGCTTGTATATTTCTAGAAAAATTGTATAGCTGCTTTGTAATGTGATTATTTATACATTTAACGGGTTCCATGTATCATATTGCATTTGACTTTTTCACTTAACTGTTAAATAGCTGGCAGTGTTCATTCAGTTGCTGAAGCTTTACTCTTACTTCTGGAATCCACTGCAGAGCCAGTTATACCGTACAATTTACATAATATTTGCCTGAATGCGTCCAGCAATTACCTGCAGTGTAAACAGGTAATTACTTCATAAATATTAGTTTTGTATTTGTTGGCAAAATTATTTAATTTTGTCAATAATTGATACTTTTGTATTTATGTATCACAAACCACTATCAGTCAACAGCAAACACTAAAGTGCGCGTCATTTATGTTGGCGGCCGAGTTTAGGTTCGTTCTGCGCATCTGACGTCAAAAAATACAGTCAGTCAATGAACAGAGAACAACGTTGCCAGATTTCGACTGCAGAGCAGAGCAGGGACCAGTGTCTTCAGTTTTAGAAACGTTCAATCATAAATAAAGTAATAGAACAAAAGCAATGTCTTGATAGCAGACTTTGTTTTATAGAAAGTTTGGAAAAACCATTCTTTATACCAATTGCTTCATTTTCTATTTATTAATTAAACCAAACAAGCAATAAGACTCCTAATTCAGGCGATAGCAAGGAAAGGTGTTTGTATCAATTTCACGAACCGCTTTTTCGCAATAAAGAACAGCGGTAATTGTTTATTTCCTATTGTACTTTGACGAAGTGCGAGTAATTCATAGGCATACCAACAATGTTTGTCAGAATTTTGCGTGACCTGTTAGAGTCCTTATGGAGTGACACAGCAGGACGAGCTGCGCTAGCGTAACGGTTAGGGCGTTGGGTTAGTAAGCGAAAGGTAAAGAGTTCAAACCTTGTGGGATGTTAAATATTTTCTTTATTTAAAAACGATATCAAAGTGTCTTACTTCACGAATTTTATTCGTTTGAATGCAATTTTTTGAAATTTCTAGTGCTTTGTCTCTTCATTAACCCTTTCGCTGCTGCAGTCACGTGCTCCCCGCATTCCGCGCTGTGCGCGATTTTGTCATCACCGCACTGCTCGCCTGTGCAGACACATGGTGTTCCCACTGCTTTGATACACTTATCATTCGATTCCACAAAAACTATTTGGCCCAAAAATTTGATTTTTACACATCTTCTTAACTGATACCCTCCCCCCATAAATGACTTAATTTTGGTTCGATGTTCAACCCAGTTATTGTGCAGCATTAAATGTAGAAAACCATTGCACGAAATTTTGAAGAGTTTGCAGAGGTAAAAGTCCATAGCGTATACTTTCCGTATGGTCGATTTTAGTTGCCACAATGTTGAGAATGAAATGTGGACAAGGTACCTAAATTTCATATAAAATTTACCGTATAGCAATATCTCATTTAATGTAAGTACCACATAGGTGTCGTATGTAATATTGAGAAATATTCCGTCTTTCGCGACTGTAATAAAAGTTTTATTTACACCGGGCGCGTTTGGCTTTATTTTAAAGCTCTTTAATCAGTCAAAGGAAGTGGAGGGAAGGTATCAGTCAAGATGATGTGTAAAAATCTAATTTTTGGGCCAAATAGTTTTTGTGGAATCGAATGATAAGTGTGTCAAAGCAGTCGGAAACACCATGTGTCAGCACAGGCGAGCAGTGCAGTGACAAAATCGCGCACAGCGCGGAATGCGGGGAGCACGTCTCTGTAGCAGCGAAAGGGTTAATGCGGCAGTTGTGGCTTTACTTCATAAACTGCGCGCTCCCCCCTAAACGTAAGCTTGCGAACTATACTATACTATGACGCTGCTTGTCTTGGCACGTGCGTCGTGTGCAGCTGGCAACGCAGCAATCTCCCGCGTCTGGGCGGGCATGCGCGAGCCGCCAAGATAAAAGAATTCAACTATAGTAAGTTTAGAACTTTACATATTTTGATATTTATGAAAACAAGAAATAGGAAGACAAAGATTAAATTAAACGGATATGCAGAAAAATCAAAAGCATTGGCTGTTTCTCCAGATTGTGGGAGACATCTTTTTTGATTTAACACTCAGATTGTCACTTTTACCTTTTGTATAGAGGGATACCAGGAGATGAGTACATTAAGAAGATTCAGAAGGATGTAGGTTGCGGTAGTTACTTGGAGATGAAGTAATTTGTACAGAATAGAGTACCATTGAGAGCTGCACCAAACCAGTTTCTAGACTGAAGACCAAGGACCACAACAACACTATAATAGCAATTAGATTGTAATTTTTACTGTAAGTACAAGAGGTCCTGTTGGGAATTTTTCCTCTTGTTGTGTAGTAGAGGGGAATTTTAGATTTTGCATTCTGTCAGAGACAGCAAAGAACTTGGATGAGCAGTTGAACGGAATGGACAGTGTCTTCAAAGGAGATAAGATGAAAATCAGCAAAAGCAAAACAAGGCTAATGGAATATAGTCTAATTAAATCAGGTGATGCTGAGGGGATTAGATTAGGATCTGAGGCATTTAAAGCAGTAAATGAGTTTCCTATTTGGACGACATAACTGACAATGGCTGAACTAGAGAAGATATAAAATGCAAACTGGCAATGGCAAGAAATGCGTTTTTGAAGAAGAAAAATTTGTTAACATTGAATATATATTTCAGTGTTAGGACGTGGAGTGTAGCATTGTATGGAAGTGAAAAATGGGTGTTAAACAGTTGAGACAAGAAGGGAATAGAAGCTTTTGAAATGGGGTGCTCCAGAAGAATGCCGAAGATTAGATGGGTAGGTAACACAACTGATGAGAAAGTACTGAATAGAACTGGGGAGGGAAAAAAGAATTGTGGCACAGCGTGACTGGTAGAAGGGATCTGTTGACAGGACACATTCTAATACATTAAGGGATCACCACTTAAATATCACCAATTACAAAATCATGGATGAGACCAAGAGATGAATACAGTAAGCAAATTCAGAAGAATATAAGTTGCAGTAGTTACTTGGAGATGAGGTGGCTTGCACAGCACAAAGTAGCACAGAAAGCCGCATCAAACCAGTGTTCAGACTGAGGACAACAACAACAACAACAAACACAAACAAAAGAAGGCAGAAAAACGTAGTTGAAAATTTAATTAAAAAATTTTTGCTCTCTAACACTAACAAAAATTCCTGGATGAAGTAATATGTAAAATAAGGGAAAGGCAACCATTTACCTATAACGGATCAATGCATGGAGCACAATAACACACAACAGAAAAAAACATTCACCCTAGCTTTCAAGCAGTAGCAGTTTTTTCCAGGAACAACACGTTTGCGCACACACACACACACACACACACACACACACACACACACACACACACACACACCCAGGCGTACACTCCCATGGCTACGGCAAGACTAATTTTCGAAAGCAGGTGCTTGAGCTGATAGAGGTGGAGAGGGAATAGGCAAGAATGCAGGGAGGGGGTAATGGTAAAGAGCTAGGTCTTTGAACAGGTGACTTCATAGCTGCACAAGAAGTGCAGATGGCACAACAAAAAGTGATGGAGGGAAAAGGGTTTGGGTGGGGGAGAAAAGGGTGGAGGGGAGTGGAGAGAAGGCAGTGCATGATCCAGATGGAGGAGTTATGGCATGAACAGAAGAGAGAAGGGAAGAGGCAAGGTGAGAAAGTGGAACAGGTTAGCAAAGGTTTGGGCCAGTGGGATAGTGAGTGCGCGCAACATGTTGGAGAGACAATTCCCATTTGCTTGGTTAAGAGAAACCTGTGCTTGGAGGGGGCATCCAAATAGCCTTTGCAGTTAAGCAGATGCTGAAGTAATTTATTTGTGGTGTGCAACATGTTCAACAACAGGACAGTTCAGATTGCAGTTTGCAACAGTTTGACGGTGGCTAATCGTGAGTAGACATTTGGTTACTTGTCATACCCACATAGAATGCTGTACAGTAATTGCAGCAAACCTGATATAGAACATGGCTGCTTTCAAATGTTACCCTACCTTTTATTGGGCAGGAAGTTTTAATTTTTGTTGTTTGCAAAGTGTGCTCATCTCAGCAATATTGGGTGAAAACTTTTACCCTTCACTTGTCACATTCATAGTGTATTACCAATTTTTTTCTGTAATACACAACTAGGACTAAATTGTGCACATAGAGAAGGCAGTGAGCCAAATGAGTTGAGAGACTGCATAAGACACAGTAACATTATCCTGCAAGTAATGCCTCTTGTTTGTTTGCAGACTAAAGAAATTACAATAATAGCACATTCTAATACAGATGATGATTGTTGCTACTGACACTCAAATTTCTACATAAACACACACATTTATATAAGTACACAAGACAGTCACTGGCAGAAGATGACATGCTAATACCATGCAACACACCTCTAGCAGTGATAATGACATCAGTGTAGTCAGGAGGGACCAAAAATTTTCTCAGGTATGCTGTGTCTGTTAAAGCCATTCACTGGTAATGAGGTCTTGTACAGTTACCAAAATAGGTGGGGTGTTAATTGCTTTATTTCACCCATTGGTCCAAATTGTCCCAGATACTTTCTGTAGGATTAAGGCAGTGTATTAGCAGGCCAGTAGAGGTATAACACAGTGCCTATATTTCTGTCAATCAGGAACAAATGTGTGCAGCCATATGAACACACCTGTTGTCATCTTAAAAGAAATGTGTCCACAGCATGCTCATTATGCCATTTCTGAAGAAAGGGCAACACTTGGTCACTGTGAATGTTGAAATAAACTTATTGATTTCTGTTCACCAGAATCTAAAGGAGTCAGTCAAAGTTAGGGTATGGAAAACACCCCTAAAACATCAAAGAACCATCTCCAGCCTCAATTACACCTTCCATACACTAGAGGTTAAACAATTCACTGGGCCTTTGTGCCTTCAGTGTCTTGTATTATTGAAAAGGGGCAATATTTCACCTCATCAGGCTACACTACATGCTTCCAATCCTCTACTGTCCAGTTTGTGTGTTTGGCCTGTTGAACTAGTGCAGCTTTATGTGCCACATGCGCATTGCATTACCTTAACAAAGTTTGCTTGGGATCTGCTTGAGATGGACTAACATTCACTGACAGCAGCAGTTTTTGTCAGGTTAGAAACCAGTTGTCATTGACAAGATGTGACACTCCTCTGGTTCCTGTTAGTTAAAATCTTTTGACAACCACTGTTCATATGCCGTGTTACATAGCTGCATGTGATACACTATATCTTGTATGCGAGTTGGAAAATCCACATTGATATACCAACAAATGGAGCAACTCCATTCATGGTGTGGTCATTGGCACATCCAAAACAATACTTCCTTTCTGTATCACCTCCATGTTGACCCATCTGACTGTGCTGACTGGAACATACACATTACCTCACTGCTGTGATGTTTATCAGTGGTGGTACCATCATGCTCGTATAAGAGGGTGACTTAATATTTTGTCCAGTAAAATGAAAAATATCCATCATGTCATCCTTATAGAAAGTTAATTTGAAAGGTAACTCGGAGATTTACAGCTTTAATGACACAATAATTATCTTAAAAATACTTCAAAGTAATTTATCTGTATAGCATGATATACTTTGGTTGGCTGTTTATTGAAGTAGCCTTTTCATTTTGATCCACAGGTGTGGCAAGAGGGCATACCATCAAACAAATGTTTGAAATTATGCATATACAAAAGAGCACTCTATAGGTAGTTGTTAAACTAGACTTCCAAGTAACTACCTGTTTGCATGTATGAATCAGTTAATTTTTAATTCTGTTTTCTCTTTATACCAACTTGAAATGTTTAACATCATTGTAATATTGATTTTTGAATGAATAATCAATTAACTACTTAATAAGTCACAAAAATATCATCTTTTCTTGTCGTCTGAGCATAATGCAGGATTCATAACTTAATTGTTTTCAAATTTAAGTACTATCTTTTGTTGTAAATTTTCCTATTTTGCTCATTTTGGTTTTCAAATTTAGATTGTCATGCAGCTGCCTGAACATAGGAAGAATGTCTTCCTGTATTTGTGTACCTTTCTACAAGAGGTACTGAGTCACATGAATGATAACGGCCTGGATGCAAAAACAGTAGGTGAGGAACTACTGGTAGTTAAAATGTTTTGTTTGAGAGTTAGTGTGTTTGATTAAATGCCACATATTTATGAAACACTGGAATAAAAAAAGTTCCATGTTCCTAGGGAATACAGTCTAGTGTTACACAGTCTTCCATCCATTAATATGTTAAGTATGTGTGTGTGTGTGTGTGTGTGTGTGTGTGTGTGTGTGTGTGTGTGTGTGTTTTCATTTCTCCCCTAAATCATTGGGCTGATTCCAATCAGACTTAGTAAACACACCTGTTACTGTCAGGCAACAATTGCTGTGAGGTTAAGAACCACCTACCTATTATAGTTCAGCAGATAAGATGTCATAAACAGCAAGATTCAAGGTAAAACTGCTGCCTAAGACACTCTTATAGTCGAGGTGACTTGAGGAAATTGCTGACATCTGGCAGTGCTTTTTACAGCTTTGAACTGTGAAGTGCAAACAGCTGTAGGTGAAAACGATAGCCATCTGTAGAGCTATGAAGAGGCATTGCCATAGAGATGTTTACAAAATTGTGTTGTAGGCACGTGAAGCAGCTGCACCTAGTGCACGGGATCATGTTTGTTAATGTGGTTACAGAACTTATACTTCTGTTCATTACGCATATTTGTTTGTACAACTGTGTCATAATTTCGAAGGTCATAATCATGAATATGTGGAAATGAAATTTTTTCTGTGCTTCACTAAAAACACAAGTTCTTTTTTGTTTTTGTTTCTGATAGGAAATTGGCAAAATGAATACCTGGGCAGTGCCAGATTTGTGAGCTAGTTTTAAGAATAAAAGTGATGTCATGTTATTCAAAAGGCAAACTGTGACAAGGTATGAAAGGAGCATTGATGATGGCAGTTAGAGGAATTGTGATGCGTATGTCAGTCTAATAGTGACATACCATAAAGTAAATGACTTTCCAGTTAAAGAAAATTTTTGTAAGATGTTAACATAACTTAATAGTCAATTTCTTTTTTAGTGTATAATGTAATAAATGTGTGAAGTTCTTGGTAAATGCATCCTTAAGGGTAGTCTCTCTGCTCAGTTTTATCTTTTGTAAAAATTTGCGCTGTAGATTCAACTACCTATCTGTTTTGGCTCTCCTTTTAACTTCTCTTTTGCTTCTTTTCATAGATAAGAACTTCTCATATGTTTTTGTTGAAGATCTTCCTCTATAAGGTTAGTCTGATATCATTGATTGCTTTAGGAAATAGCCTGTATTTCATAACCCCCCCACTCGCCATCCCCCTCCTCTCTCTCTCTCTCTCTCTCTCTCTCTCTCTCTCTCTCTCTCTCTCTTTATAATTGGGATCATTGGGTGCAAATGATACTCTTGGCACAGGGGAGGAATTCCTGACACACACACAGATATATATATATAGTAGAGGGAAACATTCCACGTAGGAAAAATATATCTAAAAACAAAGATGTAGTGACTTACCAAATGAAAGTGCTGGCAGGTCGACAGACACACAAACATACCCACAAAATTCAAGCTTTCGTAACAAACTGTTGCCTCATCAGGAAAGAGGGAAGGAGAGGGAAAGACGAAAGGATGTGGGTTTTAAGGGAGAGGGTAAGGAGTCATTCCAATCCCGGGAGCGGAAAGACTTACCTTAGGGGGAAAAAAGGACGGGTATACACTGGCGCGCGCACACACACACACACACACACACACACACACACACACACACATATCCATCCACACATTTACAGACACAAGCAGACATTTGTAAAGGCAAAGAGTTGGGGCAGAGATGTCAGTCGAGGCGGAAGTGCAGAGGCAAAGATGATGTTGAATGACAGGTGAGGTATGAGTGGCGGCAACTTGAAATTAGCGGAGATTAAGGCCTAGTGGGTAACGGGAAGAAAGGATGTATTGAAGAGCAAGTTCCCATCTCCGGAGTTCGGATAGGTTGGTGTTGGTGGGAAGTATCCAGATAACCCGAACGGTGTAACACTGTGCCAAGATGTGCTGGCCGTGCACCAAGGCATGGTTAGCCACAGGGTGATCCTCATTACCAACAAACACTGTCTGTCTGTGTCCATTCATGCGAATGGACAGTTTGTTGCGGGTCATTCCCACATAGAATGCATCACAGTGTAGGCAGGTCAGTTGGTAAATCACGTGGGTGCTTTCACATGTGGCTCTGCCTTTGATCGTGTACACCTTCCGGGTTACAGGACTGAAGTAGGTGGTGGTGGGAGGGTGCATGGGACAGTTTTTACACCGGGGGCTGTTACAAGGGTAGGAGCCAGAGGGTAGGGAAGGTGGTTTGGGGATTTCATAGGGATGAACTAACAGGTTACGAAGGTTAGGTGGACGGTGGAAAGAGACTCTTGGTGGGGTGGGGAGGATTTCATGAAGGATGGACCTCATTTCAGGGCAGGATTTGAGGAAGTCGTATCCCTGCTGGAGAGCCACATTCAGAGTCTGATCCAGTCCCGGAAAGTATCCTGTCACAAGTGGGGCACTTTAGTGGTTCTTCTGTGGGAGGTTCTGGGTTTGAGAGGATGAGGCAGTGGCTCTGGTTATTTGCTTCTGTACCAGGTCGGGAGGGTAGTTGCGGGATGTGAAAGCTGTTGTCAGGTTGTTGGTGTAATGCTTCAGGGATTGCGGACTGGAGCAGATTCGTTTGCCACGAAGACCTAGGCTGTAGGGAAGGGACCGTTTAATGTGGAATGGGTGGCAGCTGTCATAATGGAGGTACTGTTGCTTGTTGGTGGGTTTGATGTGGACGGACGTGTGAAGCTGGCCATTGGACAGGTGGAGGTCAGCGTCAAGGAAAGTGGCATGGGATTTGGAGTAGGACCAGGTGAACCTGATGGAACCAAAGGAGTTGAGGTTGGAGAGGAAATTCTGGATTTCTTCTTCACTGTGAGTCCAGATCATGAAGATGTCATCAATAAATCTGTACCAAACTTTGGGTTGGCAGGCCTGGGTAACCAAGAAGGCTTCCTCTAAGCGACCCATGAATAGGTTGGCGTACGAGGGGGCCATCCTGGTACCCATGGCTGTTCCCTTTAATTGTTGGTATGTCTGGCCTTCAAAAGTGAAGAAGTTGTGGGCCAGGATGAAGCTGGCTAAGGTAATGAGGAAAGAGGTTTTAGGTAGGGTGTTAGGTGATCGGCGTGAAAGGAAGTGCTCCATCGCAGCGAGGCCCTGGACGTGCAGGATATTTGTGTATAAGGAACTGGCATCAATTGTTACAAGGATGGTTTCCAGGGGTAACAGATTGGGTAAGGATTCCAGGCATTCGAGAAAGTGGTTGGTGTCTTTGATGAAGGATGGGAGACTGCATGTAATGGGTTGAAGGTGTTGATCTACGCAGGCAGAGATACGTTCTGTGGGGGCTTTGTAACCAGCTACAATGGGGCAGCTGGGATGATTGGGTTTGTGAATTTTAGGAAGAAGGTAGAAGGTAGGGGTGCGGGGTGTTGGTGGGGTCAGGAGATTGATGGAGTCAGGTGAAAGGTTTTGCAGGGGGCCTAAGGTTCTGAGGATTCCTTGAAGCTCCGCCTGGACATCAGGAATGGGATTACATTGGCAAACTTTGTATGTGGTGTTGTCTGAAAGCTGACACAGTCCCTCAGCCACATACTCCCGACAATCTAGTACCACGGTCGTGGAACCCTTGTCCGCCGGAAGAATGACGATGGAACGGTCAGCCTTCAGATCACGGATAGCCTGGGCTTCAGCAGTGGTGATGTTGGGAGCAGGATTAAGGTTTTTTAAGAAGGATTGAGAGGCAAGGCTGGAAGTCAGAAATTCCTGGAAGGTTTGGAGAGGGTGATTTTGAGGAAGAGGAGGTGGGGGTCCCGCTGTGACGGAGGACGGAACTGTTCCAGGCAGGGTTCAATTTGGATAGTGTCTTGGGGAGTTGGATCATTAGGAGTAGGATTAGGGTCATTTTTCTTTGTGGCAAAGTGATATTTCCAGCAGAGAGTATGAGTGTAGGACAGTAAAACTTTGATGAGGGCTGTTTGGTTGAATCTGGGAGTGGGGCTGAAGGTAAGGCCTTTGGATAGGACAGAGGTTTCGGATTGGGAGAGAGGTTTGGAGGAAAGGTTAACTACTGAATTAGGGTGTTGTGGTTCCAGATTGTGTTGATTGGAATTTTGAGGTTTTGGAGGGAGTGGAGCTGGAAGTGGGAGATTGAGTAGATGGGAGAGACTGGGTTTGTGTGCAATGAGAGGAGGTTGAGGTTTGCTGGAAAGGTTGTGAAGGGTGAGTGAGTTGCCTTTCCGGAGGTGGGAAACCAGGAGATTGGATAGTTTTTTGAGGTGGAGGGTGGCATGCTGTTCTAATGTGCAGTTGGTATTCTATGTGGGAATGACCAGCAACAAACTGTCCATTTGCATGAATGGACACAGGCAGACAGTGTTTGTTGGTAATGAGGATCACCCTGTGGCTAAACATGCCTTGGTGCACGGCCAGCACATCTTGGCACAGTGTTACACCATCCGGGTTATCTGGATACTTCCCACTGACACCAACCTATCCGAACTCCAGAGATGGGAACTTGCTCTTCAATATATCCTCTCTTCCTGTTATCCACCAGGCCTCAATCTCTGCTAATTTCAAGTTGCCGCCACTCATACCTCACCTGTCATTCAACAACATCTTTGTTTCTGCACTTCCGCATTGACTGACATCTCTGCCCAAACTCTTTGCCTTTGAATATGTCTGCTTGTGTCTGGATGTGTGTGTGTGTGTGTGTGTGTGTGTGTGTGTGTGTGTGTGTGTGTGTGTGTGTGCGCGCGCGCGCGCGAGTGTATACCCGTCCTTTTTCCCCCCTAAGGTAAGTCTTTCCGCTCCCAGGATTGCAATGACTCCTTACCCTCTCCCTTAAAACCCACATACTTTCGTCTTTCCCTCTCCTTCCCTCTTTCCTGATGAAGCACATTTATTACAATCTCTGTCTTACTCTACAGTTTTTACCCTCTGCAACTATCTCAAGTACCATAGAAGTTATTTCTTGATGCCTTGACATACATCCTGTCATCCTGTCTGTCCGTTTCAGTGTTTTACACATGTTCCTCTCCTCGCCATTTCTGTGCGGAATCTACTCATTTCTCATCAGTACATCTAATTTTTAGTATGCTTCCAAAGCACAAGATCTTGGATCATGAATTTTGTGAGCTCTGTTTGGGTGTGCAGACTTGCGTGATGCTTTTCATTGTCATTGGTGATGGGGAAGTTAGTATGCATTTGTGTGGGGAAGTTAGTATGCATTTGTGGCAACAAGCATGTTCAAGTAGTTTCTTCAGTTTCCTGATGGTAGCACGATACATTTCAGTTGATCGCTGCACCATGAGGGAGGACATCAAACAGAATAATTCCGTCAGAGTCCCAGAAGACTGTCGACTGACTTTACTAACTGAGGGTGCGGCTGTGAACTTTATCTTTGGGAGATTGGTGGTTTGGTTCCAGTTCGAATTGATGAACCCAAGTTTCATCACCTGTTATGGTGTTTGACAAAAAATTATCATGATCAGCATCATAATGTGCAAAAAATTCTGTACAGATGGTATTTGGTTCTCTTGGTGGTGATAAACTCGGTGGACACATACCCCTGATTACCCCAACTGGTGGACGAGTGTGTCAGCACTACCAACACAGACATCCAAGTGAGCAGTGAGGCTTTTGATTTTTATTCATTGACCAACTCGAATGAGTGTCTTCATATTCCAATAACGCAGGAGTCACAGCTGTGGGTGGTCAGCCAGCATGCGGGAAATTGGTCAGGTTTGAGTTACTTTTTTTGTGATTGTGGCAGGTGCTTCACCCAATGACTCACTATGCTTTTGTTCACTGCCAGGTCTCAGTAGACGTTTTGCAAGTGCCTATGAATATCTGTGAAGCTCTGGGCTTCGACCAAAAGAAACTCAATGACAGCTCTCAGCTTGGAACGCGTCTCCATTACAGACGTCATTTTGAAGACTATGTATAGCACCGTCAACTATCAAAACTTCGTGAAACTGTATGAGCTGAAACAGGAAAAGTCCATGATGTCACACAACAAATTTCGCATTTTTCAACTAAAGCTGGCGAGGAGAAAGTGTGTTCCTTTACTTATTGAATGCCCCTCATATTTTGTGTTATCCACCTTCACCTACATGTTGTACCAATTTATAATGTTGAATGCTTTTTCTAGGTCGATAAATCATATAAACCTGTCTTGATGTTTCATAAGTGTGGCATCCTTTATCAAGTGCAGTGTGATGCCTTTAATTTTCCTGAAGCCAGACTGACTGCCATCTAATGGATCTTCAATTTTCTTTTTCATTCTTCTGTATATTACTCTTGTTAGCAGTCTGGATGCTTGAGTTAGTGAGCTGAATGTGCAGTTGTTCTTGTAGTTATCTGCCTTTGCTATCTGAGGAATTTTGTGGATGATATCTCCAGACTCGCAGACTCTATACACCAACTTGATTAGTTGTATGGTTGCCACACCCCCAATAATTTCAGCGTTACCACAAGTTTTCAAAATCGGGTAATATCACTGAATTTTAGACGTGTCAGGGAAATTTGAAAAAGAAAAAAAAATTGGAATTTTTTTTTTTGTCTCGGTATGTGAAATCGTTTATTTGCTGAGATATCGTGCATCATTGTTGCCTGGGGCCGCTGAATATATGCGCCGCTCCCCTACTCTCTCATTCTTACTGCTTCTTCCCTTTCTACCACTCCCCTCAGCCTGCAGTCAGTGCTGCCACCACTTCGTGCTGCTAGCCTTTGCGTGCGTGCTCCCTTTTTCTAACAAAGGCTATCGCCAAAAATTTAGTTGTGAGAGTGTGATTGTTTTTTCCATGTGCCTGTATGTGGCTCAGGAATCTTCTTTGACGGGTTAGCTATCTATCCTCATTAGTATTGATTCTCAGAGTATTTACACAAGTTATCTGTTGCATGGCTTGATCATCACAGTTAGTTAGATGAGATTAGATTAGAATCAGTTTTTGCTCCATAGACTAAAAAAAAAAAAAAAATCATAAAACATATGAATATAATACTTACTACCCAGATCATTTGTCAGGAGATTGTCAAAATAAGTAAATACATTACAGTAAACTGGAACTGCTAATATTTACAGAATTAAACATTGTTATGCACTTTTAATAAATTTATCGTACAAAAAAAATCTAATCTCGACTGTTGTGACCAAGTGCTGTCAAAACTAAAATCCAACAGACATTTTTACTTAAACTTGTCTAACAGTCCCTGTTAAGATATTCATCTATAGCGTAGGAGTTGCCTAGAAGATCATCTTTCAAACTCTGTTTAAACCGTGCTTCATCTGAAACCAAGTTTTAAATGGTTGCTGGCAGTTTATTGAAAACATGTGTTGATGAATATTGGATCCATTTTTGGACCAAGGCAAGTGATTTTAATTCTTCATGTAGATTGTTATTATTCCTGGTATTGATATTATGTATTGAGCTATTGGCTGGAAGTATATATATATATATTACTTGCAACAAATTTCATTAAGGAATAAATATTCTGAAAAGCAGTGGTTAGAATACAAAGTTCCTTGAACAGGTTTCTACATGATGATCTTGTTACACGCTTTTGGACACTAAAAATGTTTGCTCGGTTTGATTAGTTACCCCAGAATATGATCCTGTATGACAGAATATAATGAAAGTAAGCAAAGTAAGAAAGTTTTTTATATTTATATCTCCTAAATCTGACATCATTCTCACTGCAAATGTAGACTTTTTAGGTGCTTCAGCAATTCTGTGGTATGCCCTTACCAACTGAATTTATTATCAAGTTGTAATCCCAGAAAATTAACACTGTAAACCTCTTCAATCTGCATGTCGCACATCAAAGGCTTTTGACACGCCAGTAGCCTCTAATTTATTGTCTAATGAATTAAGTACATTTCCAGTGTAAGTATAAACAGCTTTCTCTCTGTCAGAATCCTTACGAAACCAAAACTGTGACTTGGGCAATATATTATTTGCAGTCAGATGCTTGAACGCAAACTTTTCATATATTTTTGAAAAAGCCAGCAAAAGTGAAACTGGTCAGTAGTTTGAGGGTATCACTTTATCCCCCTTCTTCAAGAGAGGCTTAACTTTAGCATATTTTATCCAGTCTGGAAATCTTCTGCTGATAAGAGATCGAATACACCAATAACTTAAGATAGGCAACTTGCATGAGCACTCTTTGATTAACTCTGTTGATATGTTATCGTACCCCCTAGAATGCTTAGATTTTAAGGATTTTATGATGGCTGCTACTTGTTTGGGAGACGTGAATGGTGTGTCCTTTTTACTGAAGCTCTTTTTAAAGACTGGTCTCAGATACTACATTGCACTGTTCACTGAACCTGATAACCCCAAGCTGTCAGTAACAGAAATAAAGTACTTGTTTAAGAGGTTTGCAACACTACATGCACTTGTTATCAATGTCTCATTTATTTTTAGAGCTATCTGTCCCTCTTTCGTTTTGGCCCCACCTGTGTCTGTCTTCACTATATCCCACACGATTTTTTTATTTATTTTGTTGCCTGATGTGATTATCTTTTTCTTGTAATAAAGTTGCTTCGTTTTCCGGGTCACTTGCTTCAATATTTTGTAGTTTTCTTTGTAATGCATTACAATGCTAACATCAGAGCTGTTCCTAGATAGTAGATATAGTCTCCTTTTTGTCCCACATGAATATCTTTATTCCTTGTGTAGCCCAGGGTTTATTTTTTGACTGCTGTGTGATCTGAGTTATGTTTAGGAGAAAACAGTTTTTAAAAGTCGAAGTAACTTTATTAGTGTTTTCCATTTGAGTCAGAGATATTGTAAACATCTTCGCAGTTAATGTCTTTGAGAAATTTCCCGAATTTCTCAATTTTTGACTGATTTATTACTCTCATGTACTCAGATTTAACAGATTTTTTTTTTTATCCTGACAAGTTTCAACATTTAAAACAAGATGCTGCATGTCATGATCAGATAGCCCATTTGCTATTGGTGCTGTGATATGACTTTTTTCCCTAGATTTGTCTACAAAGATATTATAAGTAGCAATCTCTGAGCATTTACATATCCTGGTTGCATAGTTCACAGTAGGAACTAAATTGAATGCCAGTGTTACTGATTGCAATAATTTTTCACTGACAGAGCTTTTCAATAAATCCACCTTAAAATCACCAGTAACCATCATTTCCTTGGTTTTTTTTTTTTTTTTTTTTTTCCCCCCTCCTCCTTGTGAGATGGGAGAATAGAGCTTCCAGATTCTTTACAAAGAGCTTAAAATTTCCTCCTGAAGGTGATCTGTATATACTTACCATTATAAAGGACATATTATGAAATACTACTTTTGTTGCATGAGTTTCTAAGTGCTGCTGTGAGTAAAAATTATTAATATCAATATTCTTGAAACCAAAACAGTTTCTGATAAATGTGACAGCTCCTCCTTTCTCCATATTTTTTCTACAGCAGTAAGAAGTTAACTTGAATCCTGTAACATTTAACATATCTATACCAGTGATCACATGATGTTCAGAGAG
This sequence comes from Schistocerca americana, assembly GCF_021461395.2. Lineage (NCBI taxonomy): Eukaryota > Metazoa > Arthropoda > Insecta > Orthoptera > Acrididae > Schistocerca > Schistocerca americana. Next base: position 172,419,534 of record NC_060119.1, on the reverse strand, counting down.
GCAGATTAAATCAATTGGTTTTCTCACCTCTAATTCTTCAATACAAATAAGCAACTTGTAAAGCTTACTCGTTAGTCCTTTGGTATTCTGATGGAATAAGGGTAACTGATTTTGTACACTGGCTGAATTACAACTGGATGAACGTAATTGTTCTGTCAATTTTTGAATATCTCTAGTTTGTCAGAGGCTGTCTCCTTGAATTGTGTACGTTAAAATTTACTTTCTAACTGCCTGTTTTATCAATGTGAATGTCATTTTCAGACTGTGTCTGAACATCTTTTGTTTCTGCCCTCCCTACCTCAAAAAAGGAAAAGAAAAAAACTGCTATTCTGTCACTTGTAACAACTGGTACTTTACCATCTGTGGTAGATGACATCAACTCCCATATTTGCTACTAGCCTAGAAAATTTTCCCTTCCTTTGCCTGTTGAGGTGAAGGCCATGCCTAGTATAGTCCCATCCTATTGATGGAGTCAACAGGAACCACACCAATATGAGACCCCCATACCTGATTCAAGCAGCCTTTCCATTTCAGAATTAACTCTCCTAACAGAAGAGTTTAAATGAGGCCAATCATGGTGCCTCACGATAGACACAAGCCCAACACCAGTATGTCTCATTGCTGAAGCTATCTTTAGCAGTTCACTCTAAATTGAATAATTAGGGTTCCTGTCCATGTTGTTGCCTGCCCCACCCACTATTACCATAGTGTCTTCCTTTGTGAAGTCTTTGCAAAGTGAACCTACATCCTCTATCACCTGACCCAGACTTGCACTAGGTTTAAAAAAAACTTGACCCGGTAACCTGACGTTAGTTCATCCTACAACAGTTGGCCAACACCTCTACCATGTAAACAACATAACAACAAAAATTTCCTCATCTTCTTCTCCACAATGTATTCTGACTTCTTACTTTTCAAACACTTACTGAAAGTTTGTTGTGTCTTGTCTACTCCTACATCTGCTTGTGGCTCATCAGTTTCCAACTGTGGCAACAGATCAAATCTATTTTCCACATTCACAACAACATTGTCTGAGAAAGTCCTATTCCTACTTTTTCTATAACCTGTTGTCACTTCCCACCTCTCTTTTCCCTTCTCCCCACTTAAACCATCTCATTTCCTCAGCATGGTGTCTGAGACATGTGAATAACTGGTCACATGAGTAGACTTCTACTACAGGCCAAAACTGCAGGCTATTTCTGTGGGTAACTGTAATGGACCGGTCATGCTGATCTAAAGCCCATTGTTTCCCACTAATGTACATTCCCTGCCCAGCGTATCTAGTCTCACAGATCTGTTCGCAGACCAGGTCTGTTTGTGTGTGGCATAATGTGGTGGATTTTTGTGGTTTATCCATAGACCCTGGACTCTGATGCTCCTTGGCAGGCCAGAAGCCATGGGTAATGGATTTCAGGAATTGCAACTGTCTCACCGCAAGTACATGGTACAGTGTGGTGTTTTGTAGACATTTTATTTATTTTAGTATATTTTGGCACTGAAAGTAGTTTATATATTGGAAAGTATGGGTGATAAGAAGAAGAAAATCATGGCAGTTACAGGCAGTCAGTACACTATGTACTCACATATTTCTTGATCATACAATACCTGTCAAATAAAACATAACACAGTGGGTTTTGTTTTATTGACATAAAATAACATCAGTGATCTTGATGAAACACATACCATCTTGGCTTTCTTTCTCCATCTGAAAACAGTTCATTACAAAAGATGTGGATTTTAGTACCTAAGATTTTTTGCTCACACATTTAGAAATACAGAAGTCCTTAAATTTTTTTTGTCAACTTATGTCTTTACTTACCATTGAGATCTCAAAATTTGTCAGGGAAAAATGCTAAAATTTGTCTGGAAATCAGGGAAATGTCAGGGAATTTCACTTGGGAAAACTTGTGGCAACCCTAAATTTTAAAAAGTCCAAAGGAATATTATATATACCTTCCACCGTATTTGATTGTTAGTATTCCATTGTTCTGTTAAACTCAGATTTCAATACTGGATCCTCTATGTCTTCCATATCAATTCCCACTTCTTCGCAATTGTGTCACCAAACAGTTCCTCTCTAAAGTAGAAGTCTTCAGTGTACTTTCTCCTCCTATCTGCTCTCTCTTCTTGGGTCTTAACAGTGGAAATCAGACTGCACTCTTAATGCTTCTAATTTCATGGAAGGTTGTTTTGCTCTTCCTGTTTATTTTATTCTGAAATGACTTGTATTGATGAACATTTGCTTCTTCTTTTTTCGATCAGCTGAAGTATTTGGCAACGTAATTTTTCACGACGACATTCTTCAACAAATGTGTAACAGATTTCTTACTGTGTGAGATCTGTCAATTTAGTGCTTTTGAAAACTACCTCTGTCATTGTCATCAGTAGATTCCAGTAAGCCATTAGGTACATTAGTTGGCAGAGTCATTACAGAACTTCCGTATGCTGTCGTAGATTATGTTGATGTCTGTGACTGAGGAACATTGGTAGCAATGCTGATTTCGTAGAGTGTGGATGTCTCAGTTGATTTATCTGTTGCCTTACAGCATAAAACACTCATTTCCACACCCTACAGAGGGTGTAGCTGCTGACTGTGTTAAAGTTGCTGTTGCACATTCTGATCTCAATGGCACCTCTGATGACAGAATCGCAATAGGTCGATACCTGGGATATTATTTCCATTTCATCAAACATAATCGTGTGTTCATGCATGAGGCTGTGTTCAGAAATGACAGATTTGCTGAAATCCCGTGTTGTTGGTCCCTCCCCCCCTGAAATCACTCATCTTGACTACTGGTGTAACTGTACCACATTCATGAGTTAGTTTATAAATTCCGGGAACACTGAGACCAAGGTTGCCTTTTATGGGCTTATCATCTCTCTTAACTATTTTTGTGTGATTGGAAAGTGGATGGGATACTGTGTCTGCCCAGGACTCTGCTTATTTTGATTTTTGTAGCTTTGGAGAAAGGAAGGATTGCTACGGACTGATCAGCTTCTGGTGATTGAGTATCTCTGTTTTTGTTTCTTAGACATGGCTAACTTAATACCTGAATAATTATAGCAATTCCTGGAATAAGTTTGTTAGATATGCTATCTCAGAACCCATGTGTGCCTTTGCACAGGCAATTTTAGCTTAATTTATCAGCATATTTAAAACTGCTGTTTTATGGGCTAGATGATGAGATCTTTGTGCATTAAGATATAGGTCAAAATAAGTTGGTTTCCGGTAAACATAGTGCCTGAGCTATCCATCTGATTTTTGTATGTATGTTTTTCCAACTAAGGCCTTGTTGGCCAAAATCTCAGTTTCAGTCAGTCTTTTTGTTGTATCTTTCTGTTACTCAGAATCTCTGCTATATGGTGAGTAACAACTATCCTTTCACAATATTCTTAAAACATTACGTAAGTCAATTGCTATTCACTGTGAACACGATATTAAAAACTCTTCAAATTTTTTGGTCACAAACAGATCTGAACCAATCAAGGTGAAATTACTGTTAGTTTGGATGTGGTCTCTTTGTTCAAAAGTCCCTGTGGAGGACACGTAAGTTACTACTGGACCACTTCCCTCTCAAGACTGTCATACTCTTTCACCATACTTCGACAACCACACATTTTTATATAAAGGTAGATTTTATGAAATGAAATGACTAATGGAAAATCTGTTGTCTCCAGCAGTGGGCAATGTCTTTATGGAGCACTTTGAGACACGCACGTGAAATTAAACTCCTTGTCTAACTTGTTTGTTTTGCTGTGTGTGACACACATTTATGATTTGGTCACATGAAATTGAAGCAATTCACCTGTTCATTGATTAGGTGAGATGGAGAGAGAAGGAAAGTTACCATTTTTAGAGGTCTGCTTCAACGAAAATTATATAGTCAGCTAGGGCACTCTATTCTCTGGAAAGCGAGCCATACAGAAGTATATCTCAGGGCACAAAACAAACTTCGTCCATCCCATAAAGGAGCAGTTTTAAATATTCTGATAAATAAAGTAAACAATGGCAAAGAACACATGGATTCCGAGATCTCACATTCAAGAAACAAACTGAGATACTCAATAATCAGGTGATCAGCCCATAGCATTCCTTCTTTCTTTGAAGCTACAGCAATTAATAAAATAGGCAGAGTCCTGGGCAGACATGGTATTCAATTCCCACCAGGGGGCCCACAACTCTTTTTGTTGTTACATGCGTGGGGAGCACGAGACCCCAAGCTAGTGCGGCTCTTTTTCCTTTCTGGGCTGCGTACCTTCCTTTTCCACATCCTTCCCCATCCCCCCCCCCCCCCCCCCCCACCTGCGCCTCTTCCCTTCCCCTTCTCCCCCTATGGGAGTATGTTTCGTGCCTACGTCCGGAGACAAACACTTGTAACTGTAAGACAGTCTCTCTTCTTTGCTTTCTATGCTGGAAAGTCTCTGTCCTCCCTTTGTCCCTCTCTTTTCCTTGCCTCTTCTCTTTACCCTCTTCTCCGCTGCGGCGTTTGAGTCCTCTCTTCTTTCCTTTTCTTTGTTACTCCCTTTCTCTTTCTTTGCTCCCTATGCGTGGCTCAAGGCTGACCCATGCGTTCCCAAGTGTAGCCAGTGATGGTGTAACGCGTAATTCCCCACCCCGGGTAGACAGGTAGGACACGTATGTATCCCCTGGGAACGGCCAGGCCCAGGGAGGGGTTATTACCTGAGCTGGTACCTTCCATCCGTTTCTTGGGAGGTGTGAACAATCGCCTAAGGCGGGAGTGCCCACAGATAGGGCCCCCCCACAAGGCAGGAGCGTGCCATCGGAGACACCGGTAATCATGGGGGATGCTTCCGTAATGGTTTCCTCTATGTCTACAATTTTTGCTCACAAGAGAAAGTTAAATGAGTCTCAGCCACGGACAATTCTTCCATCAGTGGCACAGTTCCTTGTAGTTTCTCGGTCGGACGAAGGTCAAGACTTCTCCACAGTCAACCCTTTCATTATTCAGAAAGGTGTCGACGCAATTGCAGGTCCTGTAAAGTCTTGTTGCCGATTACGAAATGGCACCTTGTTGTTGTAACAGTCAGTGCCCTCCAGGCACAAAAATTGCTGTGAACTTCACTGCTACACACCTTCCCTGTCCAGGAGGAAGCACACCGCACTTTAAATTCATCACGCGGGGTGGTTTATACATGCTCACTTGATGGATTGTCCAACGAGGAAATTCAAAACTACCTGTCTGACCAGGGCGTAAAGGCTGTACATCGAGTCATGAAAAGGGTTGACAAGGACTTGGTATCAACCCGTACTATCTTCTTGACATTTGACAGAGTTAAACTTCCATCGAACATTAAAGCGGGCTGTTAGATAGTTTCAATTACATCCCCATCCCTACGCGTTGCTATTGGTGTCAGCGGTTTAATCATACCAGCCAGTCATGTTCCAATCCGGCCAAATGTGTTGTGTGTGGCAAGGATGCCCATAAAGGTACTTGTCCACCTCCATCCTCTCATTGCATCAACTGTATGGGTGACCACACTGCTTCCTCTAGAGATTGCCCCATTTTCAAAGTTGAACAGCTTATTCAGGAAATCAGAGTGAAGGAAAAGGTGTCTACATTTGCTGCCCGTAAGTTATTCGCCAATCGAAAGCCCACTGTGCCTCCAGCAGGTAAATATAGCACTGTTCTTGCATCTTCTTGGCTTACTAGGGAACAGCCACACAGACTTGTTATCTCACCTTAAACGCCACGGTCATCACATTGGCCAGTGCCAAGATCGCCCGTTCAACCTCCACACTATCACCTGCTCACAGCTCACCCTTGATCGGCTTGTGCTAAATCACGAGCCCCAAAATCAGACACCCGGACTTCCAAAAAAAGAGCCTACTCGTGAACATTTTTTATGTACCCCAACTTCACAATCATCGATTCCTCCCTCATCTCAATGTTCTGTTTCCAATAAGGCTCATAAGAAACTAAGTTCCTCTCCTTCTCCGCCAAGGCGTGTCTCGTCTACAGTGTCACCTGGCGGTAACCCCCTTGGCCGTCTTCCGTGTCGCCAAGGCAGCACTGCTGGCGGCCGATCAACCGGCCGATTGCTGGTGGCAGGAGCTGCCCCCGAACAACCTATGGATCAGGATCTTCTGCCTTTGGCTGAATGCCGTTCCACATTGTCAGCCGCCGACTCTCAGCAGTCGAGTTGAGAGCAACCGTGGTAAGATTCTTCCCTTCTCTGCCCACCCTATGTCAATTATCCATTGGAATATCCGTGGCATTAGAGCCAAATGGGATGAATTGTCGATCCTCTTACGATCCTACTCGCGGGTTGTCATCTGTTTTCAGAAAACAAAGCTGTGTCCCCACGATCGCTTTGTTTTCTTTCATTTTCAGTCAGTCCGGTTTGATCTCCCCTCTGTTGATGGCACTCCAGCACATGGGGGACTTAGATTCTTCTCCATGATACTGTCCATTATCACCGAATCCCCTTAAACAGTTCCTTCCAAGCTGTTGCTGTTGCTGTCGCTGTCGCTGTCCATCTTTCCCTTTTTGGATACACCTTCTCTCTTTGTACTGTATACATTCCATCGTCCACACCGATGACAAGAGCTTATCTCCTTCATCTCCTTGGTCAACTCCCGCACCCCTATTTGCTGGTTGGGGACTTCAGTGCCCACCACCCGCTTTGGGGATCTTCGCGTCCTTGTCCACGAGGCTCCCTATTGATTGACGTCTTCCACCAAGTGGATCTCGTTTGCCTCAACACTGGGGACCATACATTTTTGTCTGCCTCCACATCGAATTTCTCTCATATCGATCTTTCGGTTGGTACTGTTCAGCTAGCTCGGCACTTTCAATGGTTCTCTCTTGCTGATACACACTTGAGTGACAGTTTTCCATGTGTCAAATTGCAGCCACAGCTGCCATCTATGCGCCCGAGACGCTGGAAGTTTGCCCAAGCCGATTGGACACTTTTTTCGTCTCTAGCAGCATTCGATTACCATCACTTTCCTTGTGTCGACGATCAGGTCACTCATGTTACAGAAGTTATTCTTACAGCCGCAGAACGTTCAATACCTCGCACCTCCAGTTTGCCCCAGCACGCCCCAGTTCCTTGGTGGAACGAGGCAAGCCATGACGCAATATGTAAGTGGCGACGTGCTCTTCGCATTTTCCGCCACCATCTCACTTCGGCCAACTGTATCCACTACAAACAGCTAGGTGCGTGATGCTGTCGCGTCATCCGCAACAGGAAGATGGCAAGCTGGGACTTCTTTACTAGCTCTTTCTACATCTTCCCTCCCTTTTCGAAAGTTTGAAGTCGAATTCGACGGTTATCTGGCACGTCTAGTTTCTCCCCAATCTCTGGGCTCACTGTCGCACATGATACCTTATTGGACCCCCTTGCAATTTCTAGCTCATTGGGTCAACACTTTGCTGAGATTTTGAGCTCTTCAAATTACCTGCCAGCCTTTCTCCCAAAGAAATGTGCAGCAGAAATGCGAACTCTTGCTTTCTCCTCTCAAAATAGCAAAGGCTATAATACTGTTTTCTTCATGCGGGAACTCCAACACGCACTCTCTCCTTCTCGCTCTTCTGCCCCAGGACCAGATGGTATCCACATCCAAATGTTGCTGCATTTATCCTACCATAGTCTGCATTACCTCCTTTGCCTGGAAAGGACAAACATCTCCCCTCTAGATATCGCCCCATTTCTCTCACTAGTAGTGTATGTAAGGTTTTGGAGCATATGGTGAATTGCTGTTTAGTCTGGTGGCTGGAGTCCTGAAGCCTTTTAACACCTGCCCAATGCGGTTTCTGAAAGCATTGTTCTGCAGTTGACCATCTTGGTGCTCTCCTCTTATATCATGAAAAATTTTCTCAGGAAATGCCAAACGGTAGCAATATTTTCTGATCTGGAGAGAGCATACAATACCTGTTGGAGGACAGGCATCCTCCACACACTGTTCTCTTTGGGGCTTTCGAGGTCGGCTGTCCCTTTTTATTATTGAATTTATGGCAGAGCGCCCATTTAAAGTGTGAGTGAACACAACTCTCTCCCGTACTTTCTCCCAAGAAAACAGGGTACCCCAGGGCTCCATGCTAAGGGTTGTACTGTTTGCCATTGCCATAAATCCAATTATGAATTGTCTCCTTCCCGATGTCTCGGGCTCCCTCTTTGTGGACAATTTTGCGATCTACTACAGCTCTCAACAGACCAGCCTTCTTGAACGACGTCTTCAAGGATGTCTCAATCGCCTCCACTCTTGGAACATCGAAACCAGCTTCCGCTTTTCTCCCAGTAAGACCGTTTGTGTAAATTTTTGGTGGTGTACGGAGTTTCTTCCGCCTTCCCTACATCTAGGCCCTGTCAACCTTCCATTCGCGGATGCCGCTAAATTCTTGGGTCTTATGTTTGACAGAAAACTGTGCTGGTCCTCCCAAGTTTCCTATCTTTTGGCTCACTGTCTGCGATCCCTCAACACAATCTCCTCTGAATGAATGCTATCTCCTGGGAAGCGGACAGAGTGGTCCTTCTCCGCCTCTACCGCGCCTTAGTTCTCTCGAAATTGGGCTATGGAAGCATATTTTACTCCTCTGCTCAGCCATCTATTCTTCAGCGTCTCAACTCTGTCCACCACCATGGATTGCATTTAACATCTGGAGCTTTTTACACCAGCCCTGTGGAAACCCTTTATGCTGAGACTGCTGACCCTTCGCTGTCCAATCGGCAAGCTGTCCAATCGGCAAGCTGTCCAATCGGCAAGCTGTCCAATCGGCAAGCTGTCCAATCGGCAAGCTGTCCTATCGGCAAGCTGTCCTATCGGCAAGCTGTCCTATCGGCAAGCTGTCCTATCGGCAAGCTGTCCTATCGGCAAGCTGTCCTATCGGCAAGCTGTCCTATCGGCAAGCTGTCCTATCGGCAAGCTGTCCTATCGGCAAGCTGTCCTATCGGCAAGCTGTCCTATCGGCAAGCTGTCCTTCTGAGTTGCTATGCTAGCCATCTGTTTTCCATGCCTGCTAATCTGGCCCATGACCTTTTTTTTAGGGTATGCAGGCCACCCTTCCTCTCTACTACCACCGGGAGTCTGCTTCCGTCAACTGCTACATTCTCTTTCCTTCCAATTTCCTAAAACTTTTTTGACAACCTGCCTGCACCGTGACCTTTGTCAGCTTCCCAAGGATGGTACCCCCTTCTCTCGTTTATTGTCGGGCATTTGCTGCTCTATGCGCACAAATAAAGGATGCCACATTTATTTACACTGACGTCTCAAAAACATCATTTGGTGTTAGGAGTGTCTATATTGTTGGCAACACCCCTAATCAATTTCGGCTTCCTGACCAGTGTTCGGTTTTTACTGCGGAGCTTTACGCTGTCCTCCAGGCTGTCAAATACACCCGTCGCCATCAGCGGATATAGTATATTATATGCTCAGATTCACTCAGCTCTCTCCTCAGTCTCCAAGCTCTTTACTCTGTCCATCCTCTGGTCCACTGGATTCAGGACTGCCTCCACTTGGGGGGTGTCTCTGTGGTATTCCTCTGGATCCCAGGACACATTGGTACCCATGGAAATGAGGCGGCCAATATAGTGGCCAAGGCTGCAGTCTCCCTTCTTCAGCCTGCTGTTCACGTGGTTCCCTGTCTTTTTAGCCATCGACATCTTTTAAGTGGCAATCCTGTCCCCCCTTCCCCCTTGAACTGTGAGACATCTTTTACTTGAGTGCCCCTATTTTACTCCGCTATGCGCCCGTCTATGGATTTCGCCTGATATATCTTCCATTTTAGGAGATGACACGCGCTCAGCCGATTGCGTCCTTGAGTTTATTAGTGTCAGTGGTGTCAGTGAGACGACGTCGGTCATTTGAAGCTCTTCTATAGTGGTTTTCTTAGCTTTCCTTCTGTTTTTTAGTTTCCCCACTTTTTGATTTTCACTCCTATTGCTGCTGATTTCCATATTTTTTATTTTTTTTTAAGCCACAGACTTGGCGCTAATGCCCGTAGCAGTTTTTGCGCCCAAAAAAAAAAAAAAAAAAAAAAAGGTATTCAAAGAAAATTTAAAGATGTTGCACCCAGGAAAAGACAGCCTCAGTCTCAGTGTTCATGGAATTTGCATGTGGTAGCATTTGGATTGGTCAGTCAATACCACTGATGTCAGAGACTGCAAAGAGCACCAACAACACAGAAAATATTGTGATTTTCTCAGATTTGCTATTCCAAATTGTAGCCTCGTGAAGAGGCACGTGATTATGTATGATGAAACAGAATATTATTCTGTGCATCTATTTACTGTGATTGTGTCATCCATAAGGTGTTAACATCAGAATGTGTAACAGCTATTTTAACTGAGTCAGCAGTTACACCCTTAGTGGTGCATGGAAATTGATGCTTGACACTGAAAGGCGACAGATAAATCGAGTCACTTATCTAAAGAAATCGGCATTACTACCAATGTTCTTCAGTCATAGACATTGAAATATCCTGGTGATGACGTAGGGAGTTGTCAAAAGCTCAAGATGGACAAATCTGACACAGCAGTAACTCGGTGAAGCTGAAATGTTCACCAACTTGTGACATTTTAGTTTTTGAGATTTCAATTTTTCTTGAACTGATCTACCTTTTGTGGTATTCTTTATTGCAGTATCTACAGTCTTAAAGTACTTCAAATGCATCTCACCATTCTTCAGTACTCCAGTACCTCCCTTATTTTGACGTTGATTATTTCTGATAATTCTCTTGAACTTCAGCATACTTTTCAGCATTTATAAATTATGAGCTGATTAGGCCTTACAATGCTGTATCTTATTTAGGAATCTATGTCTGATGATAGTGTAATCCAGCTGAAGTTTTCCTGTGTCTGCTGATCTTTTCAGGGTTCACCATGACCTTGTGTGATTTTTGAATAGTGCATTTGCCATTAAGCTGAAGTTTACTGCATGTTAACGAACCCATATTCTCCTATAACACAGTGCTTTATTCCTTCCCCTATAGAGTTTTCCAGTTACCAATGATTATTAGACTTCCACCTCCCTTTCCGTACTGAATTATACATTCAGTACCTTCATGTAGTCTCTCTCTCTCTCTCTCTCTCTCTCTCTCTCTCTCTCTCTCTCTCTCTCTCTCTCATCTTCTGCTTGGAACCTTGGCATGTATATCTGATTAGTTGTTGTTGGTATTGATTTACTGTCTGTTCTGGTGAGCATAATCCTTTCATTGGATTACTCACAATAACTCACTTTCTGCTCTACCTCTGTACCTTCCTATTCATGATTATCCTACCCCCATTTCATCGTCTGGCGCTACTGATATTACCCTATATTCATCTGCCCTGAAATCCTTAAAAAAATCCCATTTTCACTTTACTGATCCCCAATATATCTATACTGAGTATTTGCATGACTACAGAATAAAAAAACCACTTGAAGAGGGTGGAGTATCCACTTAATCATTATACCTTTTTTTAATTATTATTTAGTGTAATAGCTCTTCAATATAAAATCACTGTGTTAAGTTTGAAAAAGATCTTTAAAAGTAGTAAGGTAACTTATTCCAATTATAACCCAAGATGAGAATAAAATCTGTGAGCTGTGAAGGCCATTACAAAAAATCTTACATATTGCAATTTTTTCAGCCACACTGTTTGGGACAATCTTCCTACGTGATCCACCACGTAGTCGTGGCGATTTGAGTTCAAGAGTTCGGACAAATCAGCAGGCACTTGACAGGAAGAAGGCGAATTTTGTTTACAATTTTCTAGTGAATGACCAAAGTGATTTAATACTTGGTCGATGAAACTTTTTTATTTTTGCATTTGTTAAATGTGTAGTACTTACAAGCAGTTATACTCAAATTAAAGTGGACCCACCTTGCACATATTTATATATATATTGTTATCTAATATTTAGATTGCATATTTATTTTAATTAAGAAATTCTTGCATGTATGTGTTTTAATGTGCAATTATTTGTACAGAAGAAGCAAATATGTAAAGCAGTACCATGTACTGCACTATAGAATAAAACAGTTTCAGTTTATGCTGCAGTGAGAAATTAAATATCAGAAAAAGTTATCCTAGAATAACTGATATTCTTGCCGTGTATTAAAAACTGTAATTTGACTGCATATTGTTCTACTATTTCCTTCAAAAGTACATATTGTTTATCCTAAGCAGGAGCCAGTATGGTTATTTTCATGTGATAATGATGTGCACTGGATGTAACAGTAAGTCTGACAATTTTCATCCATGGAGTGATTAGTCCTTCAATTTGGAAACTGCAGAGTTATGTCATTACATGGATTTGGCTGACCCATTACAATGTGCATGATGACCAAGAGTGACATTGTTATTAGATATTATGAAGAAGCAGTTTGGAGTTCAGTGTATAAATTATGGAAAATTGTACATATAAATATATCTTGCAACAGCTCTTCCGAGTAAAATTACAGTACGATGATATGCCAAATTTTTTAGTCTTAAACAAATTGGTTTGTTTAATAGTGTGTACTTAGCTGTTTAAATGCTCTACCTGTGTGTCAGTATGCATATGCAGACACAAATGCCAAATCATTAAATGCCTTATGCCACAGCTTTATTATAATTTCCTCTGTCATCTTTTCTGAAATTTCAAGTGTGAGGATCAGAGCCCAGTATAAAGCCTCTACAGCTCCCACAAATGCTTGGTGTGGTGTATTGCGGTAGTGGATGGTGAAGTGACAGTGGAGTCATAATTTAGGATGATGTTTGACCTTAATGTCTGAAGAATTGTGTGAAACATACTCTCTTCCATCAGTTAATCATATTGTTCTTCTAAGGGAACCGTTACAGCATGGACTGCCTCAATGGAGAGAGATATTACCATAACCCTCCTTGAACATCATTCTTGTGTTTTTTACCTTGATGGTTGGAGCGTGTTTCAAAAGAATTATATTGTAAGTTGTTAATTTATCTGTGTCAGTTCACATGTGTGTAATAATGAGACATTTAAACCTTATTTTACCTAGCCCCTCACTGAATCTTTGCAATTTATACATCCACCAATTGACTCACTTCTGCATTTGCTCATTTGTGAACCAGACTTTTGCTGTAGCTAAGTGGAAAACTAAAGTCATCATTTACTCATGTCTGCTTTACTGGTCATACAAGGTTTTTTCAGCAGCAATCAATGTCTCATCTTAGACTCTCCAATTAAATTTATCTATTTGTATACTATAGTGCAGAGATTTGTTAACTGCGTGCTGCGGGAGCATCACGTTTGTGCTACAGGACACCACCAGAATATGATATTAATGTTGGATATCTACATCTACATCTACATCTATACTCCGCGAGCCACCTTACGGTGTGTGGCGGAGGGTACTTACTGTACCACTATCTGATCCCCCCTTCCCTGTTCCATTCACGAATTGTGCGTGGGAAGAACGACTGCTTGTAAGTCTCCGTATTTGCTCTAATTTCTCGGATCTTTTCGTTGTGATCATTACGCGAGATATATGTGGGCGGTAGTAATATGTTGCCCATCTCTTCCCGGAATGTGCTCTCTCGTAATTTCGATAATAGACCTCTCCGTATTGCGTAACGCCTTTCTTGAAGTGTCCGCCACTGGAGCTTGTTCAGCATCTCCGTAACGCTCTCGCGCTGACTAAATGTCCCCATGACGAATTGCGCTGCTTTTCGCTGGATCATGTCTATCTCTTCTATTAATCCAACCTGGTAAGGGTCCCATACTGATGAGCAATACTCAAGAATCGGGCGAACAAGCGTTTTGTAAGCTACTTCTTTCGTCGATGAGTCACATTTTCTTAGAATTCTTCCTATGAATCTCAACCTGGCGCCTGCTTTTCCCACTATTTGTTTTATGTGATCATTCCACTTTAGATCGCTCCGGATAGTAACTCCTAAGTATTTTACGGTCGTTACCGCTTCCAATGATTTACCACCTATGGCATAATCGTACTGGAATGGATTTCTGCCCCTATGTATGCGCATTATATTACATTTATCTACGTTTAGGGAAAGCTGCCAGCTGTCGCACCATGCATTAATCCTCTGCAGGTCCTCCTGGAGTACGTACGAGTCTTCTGATGTTGCTACTTTCTTGTAGACAACCGTGTCATCTGCAAATAGCCTCACGGAGCTACCGATGTTGTCAACTAAGTCATTTATGTATCTTGTAAACAATAAAGGTCATATCACGCTTCCCTGCGGTACTCCCGAAATTACCTCTACATCTGCAGATTTTGAACCGTTAAGAATGACATGTTGTGTTCTTTCTTCTAGGCAATCCTGAATCCAATAACAAACCTGGTCCGATATTCCGTAAGCTCGTATTTTTTTCACTAAACGTAAGTGCGGAACCGTATCAAATGCCTTCCTGATGTCCAGGAATACGGCATCAATCTGCTCGCCAGTGTCTACGGCACTGTGAATTTCTTGGGCAAATAGGGCGAGCTGAGTTTCACATGATCTCTGTTTGCGGAATCCATGTTGGTTATGATGAAGGAGATTTGTATTATCTAAGAACGTCATAATACGAGAACACAAAACATGTTCCATTATTCTACAACAGATTGACGTAAGCGAAATAGGCCTATAATTATTCGCATCTGATTTATGACCCTTCTTGAAAATGGGAACGACCTGCGCTTTCTTCCAGTCGCTAGGTACTTTACGTTCTTCCAGCGATCTACGATAAATTGCTGATAGAAAGGGGGCAAGTTCTTTAGCATAATCACTGTAGAATCTTAAGGGTATCTCGTCTGGTCCGGATGCTTTTCCGCTACTAAGTGATAGCAGTTGTTTTTCAATTCCGATATCGTTTATTTCAATATTTTCCATTTTGGCGTCCGTGCGACGGCTGAAGTCAGGGACCGTGTTACGATTTTCCGCAGTGAAACAGTTTCGGAACACTGAATTCAGTATTTCTGCCTTTCTTCGGTCGTCCTCTGTTTCGGTGCCATCGTGGTCAACGAGTGACTGAATAGGGGATTTAGATCCGCTTACCGATTTTACATATGACCAAAACTTTTTAGGGTTCTTGTTTAGATTGTTTGCCAATGTTTTATGTTCGAATTCGTTGAATGCTTCTCTCATTGCTCTCTTTACGCTCTTTTTCGCTTCGTTCAGCTTTTCCTTATCAGCTATGATTCGACTACTCTTAAACCTATGATGAAGCTTTCTTTGTTTCCGTAGTACCTTTCGTACATGATTGTTATACCACGGTGGATCTTTCCCCTCGCTTTGGACCTTAGTCGGTACGAACTTATCTAAGCCGTACTGGACGATGTTTCTGAATTTTTTCCATTTTTGTTCCACATCCTCTTCCTCGGAAATGAACGTTTGATGGTGGTCACTCAGATATTCTGCGATTTGTGCCCTATCACTCTTGTTAAGCAAATATATTTTCCTTCCTTTCTTGGCATTTCTTATTACACTTGTAGTCATTGATGCAACCACTGACTTATGATCACTGATACCCTCTTCTACATTCACGGAGTCGAAAAGTTCCGGTCTATTTGTTGCTATGAGGTCTAAAGCGTTAGCTTCACGAGTTGGTTCTCTAACTATCTGCTCGAAGTAATTCTCGGACAAGGCAGTCAGGATAATGTCACAAGAGTCTCTGTCCCTGGCTCCAGTTCTGATTGTGTGACTATCCCATTCTATACCTGGTAGATTGAAGTCTCCCCCTATTACAATAGTATGATCACGAAACTTCTTCACGACGTTCTGCAGGTTCTCTCTGAGGCTCTCAACTACTACGGTTGCTGATGCAGGTGGTCTATAGAAGCATCCGACTATCATCTCTGACCCACCTTTGATGCTTAACTTAACCCAGACTATTTCACATTCGCATTCGCTAATAACTTCACTGGATATTATTGAATTCTTTACTGCTATAAATACTCCTCCACCATTGGCGTTTATCCTATCCTTGCGGTATATATTCCATTCTGTGTCTAGGATTTCATTACTGTTCACTTCCGGTTTTAACCAACTTTCCGTTCCTAATACTATATGCGCACTATTTCCTTCAATAAGAGATACTAATTCAGGAACCTTGCCCTGGATACTCCTGCAGTTTACCAATATTACGTTAACTTTTCCTGTTTTTGGTCTCTGAGGACGGACGTTCTTTATCAACGATGATAATGTCCTCTCTGGTAAGCCGTCAGGTATTTTATCGTTTCGCCCAAGGGGGGGTCCCTCTAACCTAAAAAACCCCCGTGTGCACGCCACACGTACTCTGCTACCCTAGTAGCTGCTTCCGGTGTGTAGTGCACGCCTGACCTGTCTAGGGGGGCCCTACAGTTCTCCACCCAATAACGGAGGTCGATGAATTTGCAACCATTATAGTCACAGAGTCGTCTGAGCCTCTGGTTTAGACCCTCCACACGGCTCCAAACCAGAGGACCGCGATCGACTCTGGGCACTATGCTGCAGATATTAAGCTCAGCTTGCACTCCGCGTGCGATGCTGGTTGTCTTCACCAAACCAGCCAGCCGCCGGAAGGAACCAAGGATGGCCTCAGAACCCAAGCGGCAGGCGTCATTCGTTCCGACATGTGCTACTATCTGCAGCCGGTCACACCCAGTGCGTTCAATAGCTGCCGGAAGGGCCTCCTCTACAGTACGGACGAGACCCCCCGGCAAGCACATCGAGTGCACACTGGCATTCTTCCCCGACCTACCCGCTATTTTCCTAAGGGGCTCCATAACCCGCCTAACGTTGGAGCTCCCTATAACTAATAGGCCCGCCCTCTGTGACTGTCGGGACCTTGCCGGAGAATCGGCCACTGGCCCAACAGGCGAGGCATCCTGTGGTGGCTCGGAAACGATGTCATCACCACTAGGAAGCACCCCGTACCTGTTGGAAAGGGGTAAGGCAGCTGCCACGCGGCCAGATCCCACCTTCGCCTTTCAGCCAGGCACGCGCGAGCCCACAACTGTCCACCATTCACCCTGGAGTGATGGCTGACCGGTAAGATGCTCACTGCCGGAAGACGCAGCGACATCAGGAGTTCCATGTGATTCCAAGGCCACCGAAGTAGGCATAGGTCTCACCACAGTTGCCCCAACGCCACTACGAGCCGACGCCTGCGCCTCGAGCTCGGTGAGCCTAACAGACAAAGCCTCCACCTGCCCCCGAAGAGTGGCCAATTCTCCTTGCGTCCGCTCACAACAACCACAGTCCCTACACATGACTATGTTTACCCTACTCTATACGGTGACAAATTCCCAAGATAATCTTCTGATGAGCTACTCTGATAATCAAGAAACACTCTCTGAAATACGAGACGCGAAAACTACGCTAGGTTTTCCCAGAAAAACTATTTAAAAGCTAAGCGCAGCAAATAAGTACAAAAACGCTTTATACAAACAGTACTCGCTGCTGCTGGTGCTCTCGCTCTGGCTGTCACAAGACAACTGCTGATTCAAGTGACTAGTGGCTAACGGCCGCGAAACAAACAAAAGACGGTTTTAGGGCGCTTTCTGTTCTAAACTATCAAGAAAACACTAAGAAATCTAACACGAAAACTACGTAAAGTTTTATCAAGAACTGTTAGTTACTATGCAGAGCAGATAAACACGAATAGAATCCCTTCCTTAGTGGAAGGTCGTAAACAAAATGCAAAATAAACGCTTTATACAAACAGTACTCGCTGCTGCTGGTGCTCTCGCTCTGGCTGTCACAAGACAACTGTATGTATTGTTTGCGAATCTAAAGTGTTTCATTTATTATAATATTTTTTAACCAGCCTTCTCACATCAGCTGTCAGATAGATGAATAGTTTGACTTGATATGCCATGGAAAAATTCTGATATTAATGGCTCCAGAACCAAAAACGTTTTGAACTCATTGTTGCACCGTATAATGGACTCAGTAAAAAATGTTTCAAAATGCCTTGTGTGTTGGTTGGATTAGTTCCTTTGCAGAAAGGTGACAGAGCTAATGTGAGAAACACTCTGTTCCTTCCTTCCCGAATAAGTGAACGATTTGTTTCATATGGAATTTTTATTTAGTGGAAAAAATATTCTTATGAGCTCGGTGATTTCCAATGACGTAATAGTCCCTAATCGAGAGTATATTTAAATCTGTCACAATGTGATGCACAATCTATATGAGAACATATCAACAGTATAAAATGCAATTAATTGTTCACGAACCTGACCTGATGTATGAGTGCAGTTATAAACATAGTTAAAATGTACAGCAACAGTTCACCATGGACTGTGGCTATGTACACTCACTTTTTGGCAATTTTCTGAAGTCTTGGAATTATGCCACCTCCCATTCTTTCATTTCTATTTTGCTTTTAAATACATAATGAACATTTAACATGTAAATCACTGAGTCATAAGAATATTTTTTCCACTAAATAAAAATTCCATGTGAAACAAATCGTTCACTTGTTTGGGAAGGAAAGAGCAGAGTGTTTCTCACATTAGCTCTGTCACCTTTCTGCAAAGGAACCCATCCAACCAACACACAAGGCATTTTAAAACATCAGCATGATTAACTGCAATGAAGAGAGAGAGGAGTTCTATGTTGCGCCTGTACATATTTGCTTCTTCTCTGACACAATAGAAACAATGTCTCCTCTCCCCTCCCACATCAGTTTTATACATAGCCAAAGCAATCATACTTTGTGCATATGTAGTTATGTTTTAGGATATATTAGCAAACGAAAGCGCTGGCAGGTTGATAGACACACAAACATACACACAAAATTCAAGCTTTCGCAACCAATCGTTGCTTCAGCGAAAGCTTGAATTTTGTGTGTTTGTTTGTGTGTCTATCAACCTGTCAACGCTTTCGTTTGGTATGTCACATCTTCTTTGTTTTTAGATATATTTTTCCCACGCGAAATGTTTCCCTCTATTATATTAGTATATATTAGGTTTTAAATGGTGGCCTACTAGAAGGATGAAGCACTAGAATATTTATAAAATGAATGTAGTATTATTATTTAAATATTTTGAAAAAATTGTCACTCAGAAATCTAGTCATTTGAAATGTTTCTGTATAATGGTATTTCTATATTGTTAATATTGTTTCCAGTACACAGTAAATGAAATTGGGAGGGATCTGATCAGTGGTCCACATACAGCTAGCTGGAGAATGTGTAGCCTGTAGAAATACTGTAGGAGCAAGCAAGAACTCTTTAAATTGCTGTAAATACTTTAGTTTGTGATGCATGAACAGTCAACTAAAATACCCCAATTAAGACTTCAATAAACAATGGTGACAAAGGCAACTGAAAGTAATGTAGATGGGAAAGTATACATTCCAAAGAACTCCTTAAGAATACACACAGAAAATTTGAATATTACTGTGTTGCTTTGACATAGTTTGTTTATCCATGAGAGTTGAATATTTTTTTCATTTTATACGTTCTTTGTTTAGTTTAAAAAATCCATTTTTGGACCCTTTTATTCTTTACTTATCTTCCTATAAACATTGGATGTGATGAATGCATTTAATACATGAAATGCCGATGTTGTCAAAACACTTCCTTGTTTTGAGTTATCCTCTCACCTTTCTCCCAAATGGGCAGTAGTGATACTTTCATTTTACTTGGTTATTGTATGCACCACAGGTTTGTCTAGGGTTGTGTGTACATTTCAGGAATGACCTGTAGGTGCACTTCCCACTTCAAATATTTTAAAATAGCTTCCTTGTCTATTTCTTATACTTAGAACCTTTGAATTTGTGAAATACTTAAATGTCCTCAATGGAATACAAACAGTGGAAGGAGTTAAGGTACGTGCCATGTAGTTGAGACATGTAGTGGGCTACACATATATAAACAAGATCAAAATAGTCACTAAGCTTTTAAAGTGTCCTTCCTCACAGGTTATATGCCCTCCTCCCAACACACCCATACTGCCATTGCCATCTTTTTTTAGTATTGTTTACTCCTTCCATTGTTTATCACAGTGTCTTCCTTCCATTAGCCGTATCTTTTTGCTTGTGTAGTATTTCTAGTCATCTTTTTGCAATAATGGGCTAGCATTGTTGTGATGTACGTCAATATATTTTATAGAACACTTTGCTGAATTCATATTCAGTTGGTCTGTATCATCTAAAAAAACATTTTGTGTTAAATTTTCCATAAACTGCTGTGGAACGTTGTTATCTGAAGTCATATGATGTACCTTTTCTCCTTTTGTTATAATTTCAGTTGCAATTTTAAATTTATATAGCAGCAACTGGCAATGTTAATTGTATGTATAGTTTTCTACCTCATAGTTCCATTCATAAAAACTCTTAATAAATGCTCTTTTTAATATATACAACATGTGGTCAATTGAATGTAGCTTATAAGAAACCATCTAACAAAAAGCTTTGAACATTGGTGAATAAAATGAGGTACACATAACCATTACCAAAATAAGGACAGCTTGACAAACAAAGCACAATTTCAGAATTCTATGAATTTGTAAGCTACTACAAACAGCATAGTGGACGCATTATTGTGGCCAAGATAGATACGAAGCCCACACCTACTACAGTAGTACAAGTTTATATGCCAACTAGCTCTGCAGATGACGAAGAAATGTATGATGAAATAAAAGAAATTATTCAGATACTGAAGGGAGACGAAAATTTAATAGTCATGGGTGACTGGAATTCGAGTGTAGGAAAAGGGAGAGAAGGAAACGTAGTAGGTGAATACGGATTGGGGCTAAGAAATCAAACAGGAAGCCGCCTGGTAGAATTTTGCACAGAGCACAACATAATCATAGCTAACACTTGATTTAAGAATCATGAAAGAAGATTGTATACATGGAAGAACCCTGGAGATACTAAAAGGTATCAGATTATATAATGGTAAGACAGATTTAGGTTCAATGGTTCTGAGCACTATGGGACTCAACTGCTGAGGTCATAAGTCCCCTGGAACTTAGAACTACTAAAACCTAACTAACCTAAGGACATCACACACATCCATGCCCGAGGCAGGATTCGAACCTGCGACTGTAGCGGTCGCGCGGTTCCAGACTGTAGCGCCTAGAACCGAGAGATTTAGGAACCAGGTTTTAAATTTTAAGACATTTCCAGGGGCAGATGTGGACTCTGACCACAATCTATTGGTTATGACCTGTAGATTAAATCTGAAGAAACTGCAAAAAGGTGGGAATTGAAGGAGATGGGACCTGGATAAACTGACTAAACCAGAGGTTGTAGAGAGTTTCAGGGAGAGCATAAGGGAACAATTGACAGGAATGGGGGAAAGAAATACAGTAGAAGAAGAATGGGTAGCTTTGAGGGATGAAGTAGTGAAGGCAGCAGAGGATCAAGTAGGTAAAAAGACGAGGGCTAGTAGAAATCCTTGGGTAACAGAAGAAATATTGAATTTAATTGATGAAAGGAGAAAATATAAAAATGCACTAAATGAAGCAGGCAAAAAGGAATACAAACGTCTCAAAAATGAGATTGACTGGAAGTGCAAAATGGCTAAGCAGGCATGGCTAGAGGACAAATGTAAGGATGTAGAGGCTTATCTCACTAGGGGTAAGATAGATACTGCCTACAGGAAAATTAGAGAGACCTTTGGAGATAAGAGAACGACTTGTATGAATATCAAGAGCTCAGATGGAAACCCAGTTCTAAGCAAAGAAGGGAAAGCAGAAAGGTGGAAGGAGTATATAGAGTCTATACAAGTTCGATGTACTTGAGGACAATATTATGGAAATGGAAGAGGATGTAGATGAAGATGAAATGAGAGATATGATACTGCGTGAAGAGTTTGACAGAGCACTGGAAGACCTGAGTCGAAACAAGGCCCCGGGGGTAGACAACATTCCATTAGAACTACTGACGGCCTTGGGAGAGTCAGTCCTGACAAAACTCTTCCATCTGGTGAGCAAGATGTATGACACAGGCGAAATACCCTCAGACTTCAAGAAGAATATAATAATTCCAATCCCAAAGAAAGCAGGTGTTGACAGATGTGAAAAGTACCGAACTATCAGTTTAATAAGTCACAGCTGCAAAATACTAACACAAATTCTTTACAGACGAATGGAAAAACTAGTAGAAGCCAACCTCAGGGAAGATCAGTTTGGATTCTGTAGAAATGTTGGAACACGTGAGGCAATACTGACCCTACGACTTATCTTAGAAGAAGGATTAAGGAAAGGCAAGCCTACGTTTCTAGCATTTGTAGACTTAGAGAAAGCTTTTGACAATGTTGACTGGAATACTCTCTTTCAAATTCTAAAGGTGGCAGGGGTAAAATACAGGGAGTGAAAGGCTATTTACAATTTGTACAGAAACCAGATGGCAGTTATAAGAGTCGAGGGACATTAAAGGGAAGCAGTGGTTGGGAAGGGAGTAAGACAGGGTTGTAGCCTCTCCCCGATGCTGTTCAATCTGTATATTGAGCAAGCAGTAAAGGAAACAAAAGAAAAATTCACAGTAGGTATTAAAATTCATGGAGAAGAAATAAAAACTGTGAGGTTCGCCGATGACATTGTAATTCTGTCAGACACAGCAAAGGACTTGGAAGAGCAGTTGAATGGAATGGACAGTGTCGTGAATGGAGGATATAAGATGAACAACAACAAAAGCAAAACGAGGATAATGGAATGTAGTTGAATTAAGTCGGGTGATGCTGAGGGAATTAGATTAGGAAATGAGACGCTTAAAGTAGTAAAGGAATTTTGCTATTTGGGGAGCAAAATAACTGATGACGGTCGAAGTAGAGAGGATATAAAATGTAGACTGCCAATGGCAAGGAAAGCGTTTCTGAAGAGAAATTTGTTAACATCGAGTATAGATTTAAGTGTCAGGAAGTCATTTCTGAAAGTATTTGTATGGAGTGTAGCCATGTATGGAAGGGAAACATGGACGATAAATAGTTTGGACAAGAAGAGAATAGAAGCTTTCGAAATGTGGTGCTACAGAAGAATGCTGAAGATTAGATGGGTAGATCACATAACTAATGAGGAAGTATTGAATAGGATTGGGGATAAGAGAAATATGTGGCACAACTTGACCAGAAGAAGGGATCGGTTGGTAGGACATGTTCTGAGGCATCAAGGGATCACCAATTTAGTATTGGAGGGCAGTGTGGAGGGTAAAAATCATAGAGGGAGACCAAGAGATGAATACACTAAGCAGATTCAGAAGGATGTAGGTTGCAGTAGGTACTGGGAGATGAAGAAGCTTGCACAGGATAGAGTTGCATGGAGAGCTGCATCAAACCAGTCTCAGGACTGAAGACCACAACAACAACAACAACAACAACATGAATTTGTTATAAACTTCAGAACCTGTTTCAATATTTCTCATATTTACCCTTTGACATAAAAAAAGCTAAATATTTATTCTGCAATGTTTGTTCATGGACATCATTCACATAATGGTACAAAATAAACAAATTATGAAAAATTATGTTTTATCGCCAACACTGCAGTGGCAGCATTTCTGTTAAATGCCTGCCTCAAATTTGTGATACCAAAGTTCAATGTTGAAGCTTTTAGACAGGAGTCTGGCACTAAGGTATTGTGGTAAGTTTTGCATTGGTAATGAAAGTGGCTGGTATGGCATTGTGCAGGTCCTTGATAAACACAGAAATTTAGTGAGCAGTGTTGGAGTTTACAAGGTGCATAGTGCAATAATGTACGTTACGTTTTCTCCATAAGTTTTCTTTTCTTCTGTTCAGTCTTGAGTACTCAATGCTGGGCTGCTGGTAAGCATTAACCAAAAAATGAGAGATGATAGTCTTAACTTGGAAAATCTCTTCTTTTATATGTACATTTTACCTTTACTGTTTGATGTTTATTTGATGCCTTTGCCTTGTTAGGAAGGACCTAAGCAAGGAGGTTGAGCGGTTAAGTACTGGGGGTCAAATCCCAGTCTAGATTTTGCATATATCAACTATGGTGACAGGATGATTCCTTTGAAAAGGATGTAGTTAATTTCATTCCATGTCCTTTGTTATCAGTTTTGTGTAATTGCTCATCCCAGTTGTAGCTTTGCAATGACTAATTTATCGGAATTATAACTTTCACACTTCTGTTCATCCTTTACACCAAATAATATATGTGTCAATAAAGTTCCTACACATCTTTTTACCCCCCCCCCCCCTCCCCCCTCAACCTGCTGACAGCAGATGAAAGATAAAGTGTGTTACCCAGAAATTAATACCCCAGATTTTTCCCTGAAACTGTTACTTACTCCATACAATGAAAATTACATGCATGAAAGACTTTCATCTACACACTATCTTTCCACATAACCTCCTTCCAGTTCTATGGCCTTTCTCCAGCAAGGCACAAGGGTGTTTATGCCCTTTTGGTACCAGTCTTTGTTCTGGTCACTTTGCAAATAATTTTCTCCTCATGCTCAAAATGTTGTCCACAAATCTTATTTTTTAACGGCCCAAATAGCTGGCAGTTCAGTGGAGCTAGGTCAAAGCTGTAGTGAGAATGCAGTAAAACAGTCCAACCCTGTTTTGTGATTTGTTCACAAGTCCTCAAACTTCCCTCAGGCCAAGCATAACAGTGTTGAATCAAGACATCCCCTGAGTTGATATGGTTTCAAAGTTGTTGGAAATGCTTCACGAGTGGTGTTACTGTATTCACGTTTGCCTCTGAATTAATGATACTGCATTTTGATATCACAGGAATGATAATCACACTCTTACAATCATGATCTTAATGACGAAATCAGTTGCTTTGAATTTTTACTTCTGTGGAGCATAAGGATGATGCCATTCCATCAATTGTCTTTTTATTTCAGGCTCAAAATGAACCCATGGTTCGTCACCTTTCACAATCCGAGGCAAAGCCTCCCTCTAAGCTACAAAATGTTGCAAACAACCAGAGTAAATATTTTTTTCTGTGAGATTTGCGTTCCACTGTAAACACAGGGTCCATCTTGCACATAGTTTTGAGTATCCTTTGCTGATTGACAGAAGCAGTGGCGCCTGCAAAGTCGTAATGCATTAATCCCCGTGAGTGAGAACATTAGCACAATGCGCCATATCAGGTGGAACAGCCATGAAGGTTTTCCCACTTGCTGCAAATTATGCCCAGCAAAAAACTGTACTACTATTGACTTCAGATGCTCCACGGATTTCAGACAAACGTTTCAAGATTTTCCCCAGTGAATATTCGATGGCGACCCACTGTGTTAAAATACGACACTTATAGATGCCATTTTGAAACACTGCCACACCTACTCTGTTGGAGGAAACAGAAATTTTGTGCGTAAAGTCAGGAAAATTCAGAGAATTCAAACCTAACAATTTTACATTTGCATCATTGTCAGATGAGGAAAGAGTGTGTGGAATTATTTTCTGCATGGCCTTTGTATCTGTGGAAATTGCTATATGTTTGGGTTTATTAATTCCAATATTACATGTAGATAGTTTCTACAACCTTTTGTGGCTGTTACTTCCTCTAGATAACTAACTTTACTCCCATCTATATTTTTTACAATAAACTGAATTATTTGAAAGTTTCAAGAATCTTCTGAAAGTCTCTTTATTTTGTAGCTCTGAGATGACAATAAGACCATTTCTTCCACAGATCAGCAACTATCTTTTCAACCATGTACACTCTTGCGGAACCTGCAACACATCAGCAAGAACTATAACAGAAAATGTGTTAGAGTATGTGAGGGAAGTTTCTTGCTTGAATCATCAAGAGAAAAAGATTCCATTCATCTCCTGTAAACAAAAATATAGTCAAGAGCCAATATATCCCAATGTGAGCTAAATTACATAATACTTGAAAGAATGTTGGTTTTATTTGCAACAAATATTGACATGAACCTCATACATCATCAAAAGTTTTGACATGTTGGTTGAGAATTTGCTGAAGAAACTGCTAAAAACTATTCCTTGGTACATGCGACAGGTGTACCACTAATAAAAGCAGAACAAGGGCCAACGAGAACATGAAAATGTTGGGTAACAGTTTAGTATGTTGATATAAGAGTACTTAAATAAAAACCTAAGTCTACATTTAAAATATATATTAGGAAAGAAATTTGCACAACCCAAAAGTCCAAAACTGATTCAATCGTGGCTGGCTTGATCAGTGACTAAACAGTGTCTATGCATGAAACCTTTTCCACACTCATCTTATTGTTTAAAAAAGTGGTCAAATCATGATAAAAATATTGCTATCCTCTCGTCAGAATATAAAATGCAATTGGCACAAGGACAATGCCCTGTTCTAAGTTGCACTGAAGCCACTTTGACTGGAACAATGTTTGCCATGGCAAAACTACAGCCTTGTTATTGTTGTTGTTATGTACCTCCAGCGACACTTCTTCCCACTGACAGGCAGTTCTTCTCCACAACAATTAGGTAATGGCAGCACTCATGGGGGCAGGCATAGGTTAGTACATAACTTTCTTATCATGCACCCCTTGCTATCAAGTTAGCTTGCTTATTTCTCAAGATTTCCGCATGCCCTGGTGCCCATAATAATACTTCCTAACTTTGATGTTATAGTATGTGAAGTGTGTCTTGTACATTTTGTACCACTTTGTCTGTCGAGTACATTTGCTGAATATCTGGTCCGAGTTCCTGTAGTCTAAAGTTATTCTACTGATTGCATCCCCCCACCCTGGGGGATCACCACTCTTTGGCAGGTTCGTGTTTGGTTACCACAGGGCCCCAGCCTTTGCTGCATTTTTTTCCATTCCATGCTGCATGTCTATCCTCTTACTATTCTTTTTCCTCTCCCTTGGGCAACATGTATGGGGTATTATTGGGAATGTTCTGCATTCTGTTGCTGATGTGCGAACAGTCTCACCTTTGTTTTTCATTCCCTTTTCTTTTCTTGGTTTCCCTTCTCCTCTCGTTCCTCCGCTTTGGCGTTTGAGGATCCTCTTTTTTCTTCTTCCTCCTAAGGCCGGCCCACATGTCTGAAGCGTAACAGGTGACGAGGTAACATGTAATTCCCAGCCCCGGGTCGACAGGTAGGGTTCACACATACACCCTGGTACAGGCCAGGCCCAGGGAGGGGTGATTGCCTGAGCTGTAACCTTCCCAAATTGCCGATTGGTCCATCTGCCAGGTGTTCAGGAGGTGTGACCTGAGGTGCGAACAATCACCTAAGGCAGGTGCCCCAGTTGGAAGAGCATGCCATCGGTGACGCTGGCAATCATGGGGGATTTCCTCGCGATGAGCCAATCATCTTCCCACTCGACATCTACAAAACATAAATGCAATGAGGCTAATGATTCAAATATCCTTCCCACTGCACCACGGTTCCTCATGTTCTCACGTACTGAAGACGGTCAGTCCGTCGCCACCTTAAATCCATTTATTATTCAGAAAGGTGTAGATGCAATTGTTGGCCCTGTGAAATCCTGCACTTGTTTACGGAATGGCACTTTGCTATTGGAGACCACTTCTGATTCTCAAGCACAACAACTGCTTGCTGCCTCGCTTCTCCACGGTTACCCTGTTCGTGCTGAGGCCCATAGGACTTTGAATTCTCCCCGTGGTGTAATTTACACCAGGCTCCTCGAGGGCTTAACCGAGGCCAAAATACAATCTTACCTCCCTGATCAGGCTATCATTGCCATTCATCGTATAATGAAAAAGGTAGGTTCCTCCTCAGTGCCCACCTGCACTCTCTTTCTTACCTTTGATTGAGTGGTACTTCCGTCCAAGCTCAAAGCAAGCTATGAAACTGTGACCGCCTGGCCATACATTCCAAACCCGATGCACTGCTACCAGTGTCATCATTTTAACCACACTTCAACGTCTTGTCGACACCCAGCCAAATGTGTCACCTGTGGTAGGGATACACACAAGGGCAATTGTCCACCTCCTCCTCCCTGCTGCATGAACTGCAATGGCGGCCATGCCGCCTTCTCTCGGGAGTGTCCAGTGTATCTTGATGAGTGGGCTGTTCAAGAGATCTGAGTAAAGGAAAAGGTGCCTTATCCAGTCGCTCACAAGTTACTGGCTAGTCACAAACCCTGCGTTCTCCCATCTGACACCTATAGTTCCATTCCTGTTACCCCTCGCTCCATGAAGGACATGGCCACACAGACATGCGACCCAATTCAGCTGGGAGGTTGTCAAATCGCCCAGTGTGAAGGTAGCATCGCCATCCCCCCGTCCAGCTGTGCAACACACAACACACTGTCAAAGCTCTCACCTCAAGGGGCAAAACCACCAACTACATAACCGGTAGGCTGGAAAGGGTAGAAGGCGTACTCCCATGAAGACTTCCTCCAGCCAAACAACACCAAAGTCCTCATGTAACCGGAACGGCTTGAAGAAGTCCACCAAGGGCAAATGGTCTTCACTTTGCCACCTTGAAGATCCGCTTCGATGGTGTCAGCACATGGTACCTTAGCCCATCCAACCTCCGTGTCACCAGTGCATACAAACAACTGTTTTTTGGCGTTGGACTCTACAGACCGACCACACGAGCAAACTGAAGCTTCTGAGAACCCCATGGAACAAGACCCTCCCACTTCTGTGCCCTGTAGTAGCACCTCTTCCCCAGCTGTCACTTGGCAGCCACCGAGGTGATACCCCTACATCTCTTCCTCATCATGACTCTCCTCCAATGGAACATTTGCGGCCTTTGGTTCCACAAAGAGGATTTACGGCTGCTTTTGGCATTGCACCGTCCCCTTGTACTCTGCCTTCAGGAAACGAAATTGCGCCTTAACGACCACTTTGAGCTTTCTCATTTCTTACTGATTTATTTTGACTTTTTCCCCCTGAGGCTGGCATTTCCTCTCATGGAGGCATCATGCTGCTCATAAGGGATGATATTCGTACTCAACCCATCTCCCTGACTACCAATCTTCAAGCTGTTGCAGTTCGCCTTTTCCTTCCCAACTTGGCTTACTCCCTCTGTACTATATATGTCCCTCCATCATTCGCTGTCACCAGGGTAGACTTCCTTCAACTTACTGGGCAGCTACCTCCCCCAATTTTACTACTCAGTGACTTTAATGTGCATCCTCCCCTTTGGGGTTCTCCCAGGACTTGTCAGAGAGGTGCCCTCTTGGCTGACCTATCCTTCTGCAGTGCCCAGCTTGCCCATCGTCTTGAGTGGACCGTTCTTTCTGACACCTACTCAAGCGACCATTTCCCGTGTGCTATTCATTTGCTAGACTCCTACCCCATCTGTGTGCACGCCTAAATAGCAGCTTCCTAAAGCTGACTGGCAGCTTTAATCCTCCCTGGCGACCTTCAAAGAACAAGATTTGCCCAGTTGTGATGACCAGGTCGAATATCTCACAAACGTTATCCTTACTGCTGCAGAACGTTCCATCCCCTGCACTTCTTCTCTACTACGCCACGTCCCAGTCCCTTGGTGCACTGAGGCACGCCACGATGCAGTTCGCACACGTAGACGAGCTCTCTGCATTTTTAACTGCCACCCTTCGCTGGTGAACTGCATTCATTATAAACTGATGCGTGCAAAGTGTCATCATGTTCTTTGAGATAGGAAAAGAGCTAGTTGGCTTTCATTCACTAGTTCCACACCTTCCCAACTTCCAGCCTGACAGTCGCTGATGATGTCATCGTGGACCCTATTGCTATCTCAAACACCTTGGGCCACCATTTTGCGGAAATTTAGAGCTCTTCCCACTATCACCTTCCCTTCCTCCTTCGGAAACGAGCGGAGGCGGCTCGGGCGATACCCTTCTCTTCTCTGAATCATGAGTGCTACAATGCTGCCTTTACTATGTGGGAGCTACATCATGCTCTCAGTTCATCCCGATCCTCCATCCCACGGCCAGACACCACCCACATTCAGATGTTGCAGCACCTTTCTCTTGCACACAAGCACTTTCTGCTTAACGCATACAACTGCATCTGGGCAGGGGGCACATTTCCTGGATGCTGATGTGAAGCAACTGTCATACCCATACCTAAGGACGACGGTTCAATCCCGTCTCCAGCCATCCTGATTTAGGTTTTCCGTGATTTCCCTAAATCGTTTCAAGCAAATGCCGGGATGGTTCCTTTGAAAGGGCACGGCCGATTTCCTTCCCAATCCTTCCCCAACCCGAGCTTGCGCTCCGTCTCTAATGACCTCGTTGTCGATGGGACATTAAACACTAACCACCACCACCACCACCACCACCACCACCACCACCACCATACCTAAGCCCAGTAAGGACAAAAACCTTCCTTCTAGCTACCGCCCCATTTCTCTTACCAGCTGACCGCCCCATCTCTCTTACCAGCTGCGTTTGCAAGGTGATGTAACGTATGATTCATGCACAGCTGGTGTGCTGCGTCGAGTCACGCAATTTACTGACGAATGCACAGTGTGGATTTCGAGAGCGGCGTTCTGAAGTTGATCATCCTGTTACTTTGTCCACCCATGTCATGAATGGTTTTCTGCGGAAATCCCAGATTGTGGCTGTGTTTTTTGATTTGGGGAAGGCCTAGCCACATGCTGGAGAACTGGTATCATCTGTACTCTTTACATGTGGGGCTTCTGTGGGCACCTGCCCTGTTTTTTTCAGGCATTTTTACGAGACCGAGTTTTCAAGGTGCGTGTGGGTTCTGCTTTGTCAGACATCTTTATCCAGGAAAATGGTGTGCCTCAGGGTTCCGCCCTGAGCATTGTCCTCTTTGCTATCGCCATTAACCCTATAATGGCCTGTCTTCCGCCAGGCATTTCCGGCTCTCTTTCTGTTGACAATTTTGCCATCTATTGCAGTTGTCCACGGACCTGTCTCACTGAGCGGCGTTGTCAGCACTGTCTTGGTTGTCTTTACTCCTGGAGCATCGACAATGGCTTTCGCTTTTCCACTGACAAAACCGTCTGCATGAATTTCTGGTGCAAATGGTTTCTCCCACCATCTCTACATCTTGGGCCTGTTGCCCTTCCGCTCATTGAAACTACTAAATTTCTAGGGCTCATGCTTGATAGGAAACACTCTCGGTTCTCCCATGTTCCCTACCTGGCAGCCTACTGTATGTGGTCCCTCAATCTCCTACATGTCCTCAATGGTACTTTGTTGGGTGCCGATCGAACTGCTCTGCTCCGTCTGTAACAGTCCCTAGTCCATTCGAAACTTGACTATGAGTGCTTTGTTTATGCGTCTGCACGCCCATCCCTCTTACGCCGTCTCAACACTATCCACCATCATGGCATCTTTTCGGCCACGGACGCCTTTTACACCAGCCCGGTTGAGAGCCTGTATGCTGAAGCCGCTGAACTACTACTGTCCTACCGCCATGACTTTCTCCTCAGCAGGTATGCATGCCGTTTGTCAGCCATGCGCAGCCATCCCTCCTTTTTTCATGATTCCTTTGATCATCAGTGTGGGGCTCATCCCTCTTCTCTGTTACCTCCTGGAGTCTGCTTTTGCCACTTGCTACAGCGGCTTAACTTCGCACTACCTGCAACTTTCCCAGTGTGTGTGAACCCTTAACCACCTTGGCTTCGTGAAGCGGCCCACGTTAACCTTGGCCTTCATTCGCTTCCTAAGGACACTACTCCAGCCTCGGTCTATCACCTTCAGTATCATGACCTTCACATGGAACTTTGCGATAGTACCTTTATATACACTGATGGCTCATGGACTGACCGTGGGGTCAGGAGTGCCTTCGTCATTGGCACCCATGTCATTTGGTATCAGCTTCTGGCACACTCCTCAGTATTGACAGCCGAGCTCTTCACCTTGTATCAGGCCACGGAGTACATCCGGCGACACAGCCTTTCTAATTGTGTACTCTGCTTAGACTCACTCAGTGCCCTTCAAAGTCTATGTGCGCTGTACACCCCCCATCCCTTGGTGCAGCGGGTCCGGGAAAACAGTCACTTGCTCACTCCTGGTGGATGAGGCTGCTGCCAGGGCTGCAGTCCTCGTACCTCAGCCCGCGAGTACCTATATTCCCTCCGATGATCTCTGTGTTGCCGTCTGTCAGGAGTTGATGTCCCTTTGGCATTGCCACTGGTCCTCCCTTCACAGGAATAAGCTTCAACTTACTGATCCTCTCCCAGCCTTGGGCGACTGCCTCTCGGCCCTCCCACCGGTAGGAGATTATTTTAACTCGGCTGCGTACTGGGCACTGCCTCTTTAGCCATTGTCATTTGCTAAGTGGCGCTACCCCAACACGTTGTACACATTGCACCCAACTTTTAAACTGTCCGCCACTTCCTGGTGGAATGCCCATTTTTTAACCATTTACGTTCCAGCTTGGGTTAGTCACCTGCTTTATCAGCCATTTTAGTGAATGACGTGCAGGCTGTCGACCGTATTTTACTTTTTATCCACTGAAGCAATATGACGAAGGTCATTTAAATTTTAGTTTTGGACCTCCATTCCTGTTTGGTGTTTTTTTTATTACTTTTTTCACGTGCCTGTTTTTAGC
Organism: Schistocerca americana; assembly: GCF_021461395.2. Lineage (NCBI taxonomy): Eukaryota > Metazoa > Arthropoda > Insecta > Orthoptera > Acrididae > Schistocerca > Schistocerca americana. The sequence goes on along the minus strand of NC_060119.1, from coordinate 172,387,241 downwards.
TGTCCTCTATTCTGTCCATTGGGACTGACGTACAGTTGTTTAACTCCTCTTCGTGTTCGTGTCCTGTAGTTTTGACTTGGGCATGTAGACCACAGTTGTTTTTTGCACCCTAAAGTAAAACAAACAAAACTGATTGCATCTCATCTGCTACAGTGTCTTTGATTGCTTATAGCTTTATATCAAAGACCATTTTTGTGTGGAAATACATCCCTAGAGATAGCCATGAGGAACTACTGGGCAGCTGACAGTAAGGTCCAGTTTAGGCCCATCGGTGTAAATAGTTATTGAATTTCACTGCCTCTTGAAAAAGCAGTGTTTAAAAATAAAATCTGATGTTCAGAATTTTGTTTACTTTGTCAGATTTAAAAACACACTTAGCATCTATACTAACCAGGGAGGATACTTGCCCCAATCCCGTGTTACAAAATTTTGGGCTGTCATGCCAAACTCTGCAAGCTGCTCATTTGTTCTTCCAGTCTATCTTGCTGCTATTAGTGATTTACATACATTAATTTAAGGCATTTTTAGTTGATATAATCTGAAATAATACAGTTTTGTTCTTATATCCAGTACTTACAGATTAGGAAATAGTTCATGTCGTAATTATTATATTAATAAATAAATACTTGCAGTTATTCATTTTTCCATCCAAAATCTGCCAATATGGTCATAGATTAGACATTGCATTGTCACTTCACTTATAACACATCGCAACATTTTTATGTAACAATCTTTTTGCTTTGTAGCTTTTGTGTTTTAAAATCTAACTGCTGTGGAACAAGTACTGGTCTTGTGCTAACTGCAGATTTTTTCTTTTTTACAAGAACAAAAATATTATGGATAAAAATAGATTACTACTCACAATATACAGGAGGTGTTGGGTTGCAGACAGAACAAAAAGACTCCGCCCTTCACTGTTGAGCCTATGAAGCATGTGTCAAAGTGGTGCTTGGTTTTGTGAGTTGTGTGGTTTAAGATTCAAAAGCATAAAAAAAATATTTTTTTAAACTTTGTAAAGCAGATTGCTTTACAAGGAATACAACACATACAGGTTTTGATGCACAAGTGATATCCTCTGCTTAGTAGATGAATCGCAAACAAAAATTACTGCCAAAATACGTGCCAAAACTGAGAAGATACATAAAAAGATTAAATTCAAAATAGAAAAATAACATAATGTTGTTATTGAACTTGAAATAAACATGCGGTTACAGTTCAAAAGTGAACATAAATGCTTTTATTAACACACACACAGAACGAATGTTACACAAGGGTAGGCAAAACACAACCATGGTAATAGAAACGACTATAAAATTATCCATAGTAAACTGCGGCAAAGATAAATATGTAGCAGAGGCATCGATTCTAAATTCCAACACATAAGAATCAAATTAACTTTTGAGATATACCAATTGAAAAGCACATATTATGAAAAGGATGGCTGCCACACATCATATAGGGAAGATGCTGAGTCACAGATAGCAACAGCAAAAGAAAGACTGTCAGAGTGTGAGCTTTTAGCCAACAAGGCATGAGTGAGTGAGTTTATGTGTGTGTGTGTGTGTGTGTGTGTGTGTGTGTGTGTGTGTGTTGGCTGAAAGCTCACTTTCAGCTAGTCTTTTTGTTGTACCCATCAGCGACTCAATGGGTGTGTGTGGTCTACTTCTGACAAAAGCCTCGTTGGCCAAAAGCTCTTGTCGTAGCAGGTGCTGCCAGACAACAAATACCACTGCTAGAACTGATGGCTATTTACACTGGTTAGAAGTACACATGATATGCCGATGTACTGCTTTCAGCCATATTTGGAATCTGCTGTGTCAACAGGATTGCGATGCTTGACCTGGCCTGCCTCGCAGTATACAAACAGTTCTATTGCTGCAACCATCATGCCGATGCCTTGATGCCCGCTGGCTGCTTATTGCTTCTTCAGCTGCTGCGTCGGAGCTGCTATTTTCCACAATAAGCCGCTGCTGCCCCCCCCCCCCCCCCAAAAAAAGTTATTGCACTACAATGGCTCCCTTGTACAAGAGCTCTGGCCCCAGATCTCTACCCTAGACCAGTCTGCAAACAAAAATCAGCATACATGGAAAAAATGTACAGTATTTACCATTTTCTTCCTAGGTCAAACCTCCTATTCTCCCAAATTAACAGGCACTTACCTCCTTGTAAAATACAGTATACAACTGTTAAAATTCCCTCTCACTAATCACTCCACCACGGCAAATCTCCATTCATCGTTTAATACTTCACAAGACTCATTCAGTGGCCCCTGCCTGCTCTATAGTGCTTTATAACATTTTACTTATTAGAAAACATATTTCTTACTACAGTACAACCCAACATTTGCATTCCCGTAATTAACATTTTCCCGCCGTTTACAACATTTTTAACATCGCTCCTCTCAAATTTCCTATGGTCACAGTGTTAATTCACATCCATTTTTCGGTTAATTTTCTCGCGATTTACGTTTTAGGAAACAGTATTTGTGGAGGAAAAAAAAACTGGTGTGATTGAGATAAAATGATGCAGACATTGCATAGACCTTCAAGTAGTGTTTACATAGATTACACGGTTTACTTTCTTGATACCAGGATGCTCTACCCAGCAAATCTTAAGTCGGAACAAGTCGTGATTCGTATCCTCCCACTGCCAACCACTAGTTGTGGCTGATGGGAGTAATTGTTCCTACAACCGAAGGGAGTTGATTTCAATTGACACAGCTACTCTTGACAGTCAACACCTGCCATGCAAAGAATTTGTGTTTGTGGCTTTGTTTGTGTGTAGCATGTTTGTAGCCTTGTGTTAAGTGGTCATAGTCTGTGGTTAGTTGTTTCTTTCATGCTGTTGTTTTCTGTCGCAGTTTAAGATGGGAAAAGCTGGTACTGCCAAAAGAGACTGGAAAACACTTTCTATGGAAGAAAAGGTAAAAATTCTGGAAAGAGTTTAAGCTCACCGTGTAACATGTGTTGCATTATCGCAGAGTTTAGGAATACCCATATCTATGTAGAACATCATCGTGAAAAACTGAGACTCTATTTTGGAAAGTGCAAGAAACAGTGGACCAAATTAAAAAAAAAAAAAATGAAATATGCCAGATACTCGAAATATGCAGAGCTGGAAGAAATTACTAAGTTCTGGTTTCAGGCAGCATGTGCGTCTAACATTCCAATAAGCGTTGTTATGTTACGAAAAAAGGCACTGAAAATCGCCAAAGTACTTGGGGTCCAGGACTTTACAACATCTAACTGGTGAATAGACAGGTTTAAGAAGCGATACATTGTAGTGTATAGAACTGTTTGTAAAGAAGAAAACAACGTGGACATAAAATCTGTTATGGAATTGCAGAGTAGCAGGTTACAAGAACTTTTGAAACAATATAAACCAAAGTATATATTCAATATTGACGACACAGATCTCTTTTTCAGCGTATTCCCAAATAAAAGGCTTGCCCTTAAAGGCGAAAACTGCCATGGAGGTAAACGCAGTAAAGTTCACCTGACAGTAATGTTAGGCACCAACGTGGATGGTTCTGAAAAAATTAAACCATTTGTGCTTGGCAAATCTAAAAAACCACAGTGTTTTAAAAATATAAAAACACTACCAACGAACTACAGCACCAACAAAAAAGCATGGATGACATCACAATTATTCAAGAAGCAATTACATTGCCTTCATGCAAGAATTGACAGTCACAACAGAAAAATTCTCGTTAGTGGATTGTTGCCCTGCACATCCCGGAAATATAAGTCTATGTAATGTGGAAATAGAGTTTCTGCCCTCAAACTGCACAAGCAAATTACAGCCTTTGGATATGGGTATTATACATGCTTTCAAAACACACTATAGGAAGGCGACTGTGCAGAAGGCACTAACTTTGATGGAGGTTGGGAAAGACCCAGCCTCATTTAAAGTGTCAATTTTAAATGCTTTGCATTATATTTTGAAGACATGGGCAGGAGTTACAGTGGCCAGCATCTCCAATTGCTTCTGACAAGCGGGATTCATTGAAGCCAACAACGGAAATGGATCCGACGCATCAGACCTGAGTGTTAGTGACTACGTGAAAAACTGCTTACTTCATCATGGGAAAAGCTGCAGCATTTGTTTCATGATTTTGTACACACTGAAGACAATGTTGTCACTGTGGAATATATTTCTGTTGATGACGTGATTGACTTTCAAGAAAACGCAGTAAGTGACAGGGACTGTGACTGTGATAGTAATGATGTTCCCACATTTGGAGATGTTAATGCAGCAGCAGAAACAATTAAAAAAATGTATTTCAGCTGCAGATGTTGAAGACACATTTTTCCATTGTGGTTTATGAACATGAAAACCACATTGAAAAAATTCATCAGAAAAAATTAAAACAACCAACAATTTTAGATTTTTCTGCTAAAAAGTAGTAACTACTGTATCCATTTGTTCACGTCCCATTTATAGACCATCCAAATTAAAGGTCAGTATAATAAATAAAAATGGCTTATTAATGTTTTGTAAATGTGTGCTTAAAATGCTTAAGTGTAGTATGGTTCCCTTCCCTGTAATCTTCGCTTTGGATACAGACCGATCGATCCCCATCATAACCCCGGTGTCTACGTTGATTTGAAAGCGACAATTTGGCTGCAAGCTGACGAAGCTAATGAATGTGAAGTAAGTGCTGCAGTGACAGATTTATCTGTAGTGTAGTGCCATATTTAATGCACTTTACAATATTTCACACACCTATATTTACAAAACAAACAGCTAGATAAATGGCTGGTACTGTATACAGCTGCTGATGTCACTTTCGCAGGAAAGTTACACTAAAAATGATGCAGTTCAGAGAGATCTTTAATGCAGTATACACTTGACCTGCACTTTTCATAGGCATCAATTATAAATACTAAAACTTCCAACTGCATTACTTTACCTTTTCAAACATGTAAATCAACATGGCAGTCACTTGGTTAGCGTTATTTTTAATGCGATTTGTTGTGCTAAAGTGTCGGTGAATGAATGAAGTTGGTTTGAAAAGTTCTCGGAACGGAGTAGAAAGAAGTAATTACATCACTGAAACTTTTTTTATTTTTCAATGTACTCTTGTAGATTAATGCACCTGGTCCAATGATGTTCCAATGCCTTTATCCCATCTCAAAAATGAGTTTCCTCTAGGCCTGCAAAATAGTTGTCAACTCTGGCTATCAGTTCTTCGTTTGAAGTGAATTTTCATGCACCAAGAAAAATTTTCAGCTATGGGAAGAGATGGAAGTCTGACGGAGCCATATCAGGTGAATAAGGTGGGTGTGGCAACAACTGTGCCTTAGTTTGTGTAATTTGGCCATGGCAATATGCACACATGTGGGCACTCATTGTCTTGAAGGAAGATGACTTTCTTCCTTGCTAAACCTGGCCTTTTTTGGCATATCTTTGGTTGTAATTTGTCCAGGAGGTTACATAGTGTTCTCTAGTAATTGTTTGCCCAGTGGAGAGATAATCTAGAAATAGAAACTCCTTCGCATCCCAGAACACTGATGTCATGACCTTTCCCGCCAAAGGAATTGTCTTTGCTTTCTGTGGTGGCAGAGAATCAGCATGTTTCCACTGTTTTGACTGTTGTTTTGTCTCTGGGGTACAGAAGTGCACCCAAGTCCCACCTGTGGTTACAAACCGGTACAAAAAATCTTGTTCATTTCTCCTAAAACGGGCCAAACATTGTTCCGATATGTCTATTCTCAAGCTTTTTTGATCCAGCGTCAAGAGTCGCACCACCCACCTTGCAGATAATTTTTCCATTTCTAATTCTACAGTTAAAATGTGATATCCCCTTTTAGATGAAATCTGGCAAGCGTGAGCAATTTCACGCACTTTCAATCGGCGATCCTCCATGACCATTTTGTGCACTTTTGCAATGATTTCTGGAATAGTGACACATCTTGGCCGACCACTGCACGGGTCATCCCCTATGCTCCCCCGACCAAACTTAAATTCATTTGTCCTTTTGGCAACAGTTTAATATGAAGGAGCAGAGTCTCCCAGTGTATTCTGTAAATCGGCATGAATGTCCTTTACTGTCATACCTTTCTTTACAAAGTACTTAACCACTGCTCGAATCTCGATTTTTTCCATCTTCGCAAATCACTATGGGGAACAACAGAACCACGTCACTGCCACAGCTGTCTTCCAAAAACACTTGTCATGCACCATTGCAAAGTACACGGTACCGTATCAGTTGCCTGTTGCATTTGCCCCTATAACCATTCGTAGCTGATATGCAGTTTACATTAACAGTTAGTCTCAGTGTCCTTTGGTGACTAATGAGAACCACATCCTTTTGCTTGATACTCTGCTTTCCAATTGCTGATCCTGCAGCACTCCCACTCCACTCTTGGTGAAGGACTGCCACAACTAAGGCTGCTTTTGTCTTTATTTTTGGTGCACAGCAACCCGGGAACAGGGAGCTGCAGTTACTCCCCCCACTCCGCCCCACCCCCTTCAAAAAGATCTGCCGTTGCCTGACATAATTCTCTTAAATACATTGATAACATGCCACTGGCATAAATATAAAACTATAATAACTGTGGCACACAAACTTATTCCTTACGCTCATTTTGCAACAAAAGTCACCTTCTGATAACCACACAATAGCACATCCTAACTAATGTTACAATTCAGCCTAACCTCCTGACTACACTACAACATAACACAAAATATTCCTCCTTATTTCCTCGAGCTTAATGTGTACAGTGTTTCATGTGTGGGTTGCATAACATCTTTGTGCTCACCCTTTTTCTTCCTTCCTTTCACCTTTTCTTTAGTGGTAGATGCTGCTACTTGTGGCAATGAATCCGGAATGCCCTGAAATGGTTGTAGGCATCCAGTGTGAGCTATCATTGTTGTAGTTTGTACGGTAATTCAACATCATGCTATTGGCATGACACACATGCTCTGTTCTACCTGGCCTGCAAATGCAGCAGGCTAGTTCTTCATTTCCAAACCCATACAGCTGTTTCATCAAGCTCGACATGAAATCTGCCCCTTGGTCAGCGATAACAGTTTTAGATTCAACAAACTTGAGCAATTAGTTGTTGACCATGTGTTGGGCCGCCACAGCTGCTTGCTGAATCATAATGGCGGTCAGTAAACAGGAAAACGGAAGTTGTTTCCTGCCAGAGTCCAGTTAAATAGACCAAGGATACCCATCTGTATCATTTTAAGAGGTTTAATTGCCTCCATTCATCATTGCAATGATACTTTATTATTGGTCTACATCTTCCTTCTTTGTATTCTACCACTACTGTTCCACTACCTTCCACATCATTGCCCTTCAACCTCAATGCCCAGATAGCACATGATTATGTGTTTCATTTAACACTTCTTCCTTAATCTTCACTGGTACTACCATGCATAGCCCCAATCTAGTTGACTTACATAACACATTGTTACATTAGCAACTTTCAGTGTGTGCCACTCTGCTAGTACATGACCCAATGCCTGCACTAGTGCTATCTTCCTGCTCAAAGTATCCACAGTTTCATGCAACAAAGCCCTTTACATGTTTCGTATAACAGGCCAGTGCTAAAAATGATTGTAGCTCATTATTTTCTCTTAGGAACTGGAAAAAGTGCCAAACTTGTGTCCACCTTTACCCCTTATTTACTAATTGTATGTTGTGAGAAACCGACTTCCTACAGGTAAAATGGCAGTTTCTATGCTTAATGTAAGATGTGCAGCATGTAACCTCTTAAAAACCTATCTTAACTGTTGTAAATGTTCCCTCATATCACCCAAGAACACAGTTATATTATTGAGCTACACCAGACATTTCTGAGGTTTCAGCCCCCTTAGTACCTTGTCCAATAACTACTGAAATGTTGCCGATGCATTATTTAGTATGAATGGCATCCTCTGGTATTGATAATGACCAAATGCGACAGAGAATGCTGTCTTTGGTCTATCCTCCAGAACAACCTCAAACTAATGGTATCTGCTTCTTAAATCTATGGTAGAGAAGTAGCAGTACTGTTCCAAGTTATCAATGGTCTCCATAATATTGGGTATTGGTTATGCATCTGTCACCATTTTACTATTAAGACATTGCACAGCGAAACCTGTATTTTTTGGAAAAGTCGCTGACTTCTCGGGCATGGCTACGATTGAGGCTTTCATGGGCTAGTGTTCTCCTTTGTTATTCCATTGGCTGCCTGTTGGTTTGTGAAATCCTCCATAATTGGCTGCAAACTCCATATATTTTCGATATACTGGTACTTTATGCCCTGTTGGAATTTGATGTTTTATTACAGGTGTTGCTGGCATCCTGAGGTTAAAGTAAATCCTTGCAATTTTTCCATTTCCACTTTCTGTCCCTCTCAGATGATCTATGTTCTTATGTAATATAGTTTTAGCAGTGGCCTGTATCTGACCGTGAGTCACATTTGATGTGCTCCAATCAGCCTCAATGTCTAAATAAAACAGTCACATTATTAGCTTTACCTTATTGGCACCAAAATTGTTCAAATTCAGGTTACCACTTTCCACCATCTCTCTCTTGTACAAGTACAATTCCTCTTCTCACAAAACGTGTCAAATACATCCTTCTCCTCTAGTGGCTGTATTATACACAACAAATCAACAAGCACCTCTGGTCCTATATTTACCCAAAGCAACCTCATGGCGTTTTCCAGCACAATATCAAGAAAATCAAGCCTTAGTGTTTTTGTTCGTGGTTCAACTGGTTTGCCCCTTAAGACAGATGACAAAGTTTGCCCTAGCTGAAATGTAGTCCCTCTAAGTTCCAGCATATGTCGCTGAAGGTCAATTTTGGAATGATGTTCTAGCAGAAAGTCAAATCCAGGATCATACAGTAACCTTCACTTACATGAAGACCTACCTCCATACATTGCTTAAACTAAACTGCCTAACCTTAAAATTTAATACAGATGAACTGAATGACTCCACACCACTGTCTCCCAGCCTTGGCAACCAACAGCATGGTGGGTCCAATTGCTTTTGATCTATGAGGTCCACACTTTCCACAGACACATGTACCCCTGTTTCCAACGAGACATGTTTTCTGCCTCCCACAGTTCTCACTATACCACACCCATCTCTGCATATAGATCTGTAGTATTAAAATTTAATGAGGATGTTACTCGGTAGTCTTAGGGTTCCCTCTTGTCTATTTAACTTCTACAGTCTCACTGATGGTGTCCACCCACACCATTCTTAACCCATCAAGGCTGCCAAGACTGCTTCTGGACATGGCCCACTCGTACACATCTATATCATATTACATTAGCGGAATACAGTGTCCATCAACAATAGCTCACACACTCACAATTACAATACAATAACTTATAATCTTACATCTCTTCTGGAGACCTCTTGAGTTAGTCCATTGCCTGGCCATAAGCAATCACAGTGTGCTTTAGCAAATTACACTGGGAACACATTATGGGTTGCAAATACTGTCCTCTGGCATTACCATGAAATTGTGACACATCTGCCGATTCCAGCAGCTTCATTGTTGCGACTTTTAAATTTTGATGAATATCCCGCCTAGATCCCATCTCCTCTGCATAAGAAAGTAGAAACAAACAGTTTGATCAGTCACCTCACTGCATGATGACACTGCGAGCTGTGGCTTTGGTGTGCTATACGGAGGTCCAACCTTGTGACACCAGATGAAGTGGCCTGGGATGAAGAGCCACTTCTGTGCTGAGGTAGGTTGCAGCAGTGAATTGTGGCAATGATATACACCATTGGTAGCTCAGGAGAACAGTATGAAGTAGTTAAACATTTTATTGAGATTCAGGCTGCTACATTATCTGCAGTGTGGTCAGTCCCTTTCGCACATGGCATAGTTGACTCATGGTGACTGTGATGGTAATTTGTCAGACAAGAAGCCAACTGTGACGTTGCGTCCAGGAATGCTGATGACTAGAAGCTTATTCAGCAATGCGTGCCCCACATAGGTCAAGCTTGCAGAAGGTGTGAACAGTGTGAAGCTTGCCAGAGCTCCTGTAATGGATGACAGCCTTCAAGAGTGGAACTTGCTTCTGCAAGTGAAAACGTGATGCAGCAGCTCGTCTTCACCAGTGTAGGAGGGCAGCAACTGTACTGCACTATCACGATCATGATCTGCTACCCACCAGGGCAGGATTAAGGCTGCTGCTGAAGTGTGCTTGTAGGCAGCCCACTAGTAGAAAGGCACTAATTCCAGGGATGGGGACTTTGTGTTAGAGGATGGCCGGTTGGTGGCAGAGGCTAAAAGTAATGTTGGCTGCTTGCTGACCAATAGCACTCTGGCGCCCAATGTGGTACTCTGTTGTAGTAGGACTGCAAGTACTTCTGCTGGAATTGACTGTTATTTATATTGGTTAGAAGCTTGTTTGTTTCACTGCTTGCAGTCGTGGCTCCACAAAGTAGAAGACATTTGGTCCATCCTTTGAGAGACCCATACTTCCCTCATGTTGACGGATTGTGGTGCTCAGTCTGGCCTGCCTGCTGCACCTGGCTACGTATGGCTTGTTCAACTGTTACAACCATTTTACACAGTAATACCCCAAAAAATAGTGTCGATGGTACAGTAGAGTAATACACCTGCAGGTGATCATCAGAATAATGCCACAGAACCCCTTTCCCTTACTCACCTGTGAGCCCCTCCAAATAATCTCTAAACCATAAATCTGAACATCTAGAACATTTTATTCACTCCCTGACAGTTACCAGAGCCACATTCAAATCTTTGCAACCCCCTCCCAGACTAGCCACAATCCGACCAACCTCAGGCACCCCCCCCCCCCCCCCAACCTCCAAAATAATTTCCTGTAATGATAACATCCCAGAATTAAAACAAATGTACATGCTTTTGCATGCACGCGCATGTCCCCCCTCCCTCCATGCGTGCACATGTGCACGCACGTGCACTCACACACACACACGTGCGCGTGTGCGAACACACTGTGTAGGTACATGAGATTGTAAAGTTAATATTTATTAAAAAACAAAAATTGAACACCGATCAACCAGAAGAGTTGGCAAAGACGTTAAGTATGAATGCGCGGTAAGGTGCAGAGAAATGAAAAAACATTCATCCAATTATTTGTACAGTTTATTTTATTTCTCTCTCTCTCTCTCTCTTATATGTAGGATGATGAAGATGTGCGATTTTAAATATGAAGTATTACGATTTCTATGTATCGTGAGTGCATGAATAATAGTACACTGAACAGTATAAAGTATTTTTTATTTTTTGAGCGAAGTGAAGACCATATAAGGAGGATTTTCTTGATTATAACAAGTGCCGGTGTTCTTGGAGTCCGTTGCCTGCAGCTACAATTGAAATGTAAGCGAAGTCCGACAGCACAAAAACAAATCCAAATAAGCACAGAACATTTCTAATAACACAATTGCATTATATTCCACAAAAATGTGTTTTCCTTTGTATATTTAATAATATTTAGTAATAATATTTCATTTTTTATTACTTCAGCGCACGTGCCCACACACACACACACACACACACACACACACACACACACAGAGAGAGAGAGAGAGAGAGAGAGAGAGAGAGAGAGAGAGAGAATAGGAATGAGCAATCTTTAGATTTCCATCACTATCTGACCTTATTTTTTATTGTTGAAACCAAAAGTGGTATTTGGGCACATGTGCACTCTGTTTGTAGGCCTACACAGTCCACTTGCTTTTTTCCCCCCATGACTGCAGGAATATACACAAACAACCAGATGACAAGTGAACACGTGTAAGTGGTAGTCATCAGATATGGTAAGTGGTAGTCATCAGATATTGTGTTGTGGGCAAAAATGACAGAAAAAGTAGAACAATGTTATTGCATCAAATTTTGTTTTAAGGTTCACGATTCTCAAGTTGGAACAATTTGTGAGATTTGGCACATGTTTTGGGATGAAGAAATGGGTACCACGTAGATAAAGGAGTGGTACAAACACTTCACAGATGGCCACTCATCAGTGAACGGTAAAGCACGTTCATGTAGGCCCTCAAATCCACAAATGAGGTTGTTATTGATCATGTAAGGACTCTGGTGATGCAGTATAGACAAACCACAATCGTTGGTACTGGATCCATTCATTCCATTTTAACAGAACATTTGGACCTCGGAAGAATCTTGGCAAAATTTGTGCCAAAGTTGCTAACAGCTAAGCAGAAGCAACTTCGTTCGGAGATTGCACAAGATGTGCTGGATACTGTGAACGGTAATCCCAACTTTCTTAACACACTGAGTCTACAATCGACTCAGAAACAAAATTAAAGTCATCGCAATGGAAGCATCATCCCCAAGATCCAAAAAAGCAAGGTAGGTCCACAACAATGTGAAAGTCATGCTGACTTTTTTTGACTCCAATGGTGTGGTCCATCACACGTAGGTCACTGCAGGCTGCCCTTTTGTGGATGTTAAGTTTTAAGGACCCCAGTATTCATTTAACCTGTTGGGCTTCAAAATTGTTGGAATGTAATTATGAAGCGTGTCACAAACCAAGTAGATTAAAACAAAATGCAGATACTCTAAACCAGAAATTGAGAGTAGTAGAGACACATGATGCACTAATAGAAGACCTGTGAGAAGCACACGAGAGAGATGTAGAATCTCACCAGTATGTTTCCCTTCCAGATTGTTACAGAGTATGGCATTTTATACCACAAGAATAGGGTAAAGAGATTTTACGAGTTGCCCTTTAAATACAATATACTGAGCTGTACTGTAAGTTGAAGTGTACTATAGGGGTTAGCAAACTAACAAGAGCACTGACTCGATCCCTGGTTTTACTGTCTAAAGTGTGAGAGTAAAGAGAATATTTACACAATAACTACTGCTACTATGAAAGCATGTTTAATTTTTTACGAAGAGAGGGTGCTGGCCTCCCGTCCAACCTGCGGTGTTACCCTCACACCTTACAGGATTGCTGGCTTTTCTTAAGTGGTGGGCTCCCCTCAGGATAATAACTGGACATTAAAATTAAAATCATTTGTTCATTGCTTTCTTAGAAAATATGGGTGCTGCTTATCCCATAAAAATTCAGTGTGTTAACTTTACAAGGGTTTAAAAGTTAACCTACACTTGTAAAGCTGAGTAACACAAAAATGAATACCGGTACCTTGTGTTCATTAAAAAATTTTCCATTATACTGTTACAATTTTCTGTACACATTGAGGTTTCACTAGTAAAAGGCAACTGTGGACAGTCAGTAATAAGTACAAAGGGAGAGATGGAAACACAGGTATGAAAAGATATTTGTTACACTGTCATATATTAGCTCCAATAAGAACCACAAGTTAGTTGTGCATTTGGAGATGCTTACAGAACAAACTATGTTTCTGCTATCTGCTGCCGGTCAATCAGTTTATGCAGCAAAGAACAAAATTTGGATTCAGACAATGTAATAATGTTCTAGTAAAGTTTCATTGTTAGGGTCTACTATATTTATTTCAATGTGCAATAAGATCTTTTGAAAACTAAGTTCATAACAATGAGTGAATTATTTAGCTGTGCAGCCAGGAGTTAATAATAGGGACCAGTTTATGCAGTGAATAGCACAGGAAGATCATCAATACAGGAGGCTGAAGTTAGGGTCATTCCATATTTGCTACATTTTTGTGATACATATGAAAACCAACTGTTGACATATATCCTGGATTTTTGTTATTGCACACTATTTGAAAGCACCAATTAATGAAACAATAGTATTTGGAATTTGTGATGATCTCTGCACACATCCAACAACTTACATAGCAATAGCAGCAAAACTTTCACATTTAATAGCAGCAAAGTTTTCACATGTACTATATACAAGTTCTATTACTGTTTGGCAACTATATTTATTAGCAAATGTTTGTTTTTTGTATGGAAAAGAATGTATAAGCTGCAAAGGTAAATCTTTGTCTTTACAATCTGTGTTGAAGGGTGTAGCGATTTGTACAATTAATTTGATAAAAGTGCAGTGAAGCTGACCACACTATGTGTAACATTTAGAAGGATTTATGCTGCTCTACGGTGTAGCAATAATATAGCATTTACTGGAGGACTCAAAGGAAAGTTGCGAGTTGTGAAAAAATACTGTCTTTTGACAAGAACAAACAAATGGAACTGCAGGAAGAGCGCCTCAAGGCTGTTTTCAAGCGAATTAGCAAATTCAGCATAGTGATCAACGAGGCAAACAATAGTAAGTGGAATTCCTGGGGCTTGCATTGTTGGTGGACAGAATATATGCCCTTACAGGCAATAGAGCCATAGCTGAAGAAATGCTGTGACCAACTGATTATTGACAGCTTGGAAAATTTTTAAATGGTGGTACGTTTCTACTGGCCTACATACCTAGAGAGATTGAGGTCTAAGCAACATTGACAGCAGCACTAGCAGGAAAGAATGTGAGTGGCCAATGGCCCATACAGTGGACCACAGAAATACAGAAACCATTCAACAACATGAAGACAGATTTACAAAAGGCAGTTCTATTGGCACATCCAATACTGCAAACACCATTACCTACAGTGGTTGAAGCTAGCCGACAAGCATTAGAGTCAACACTCCATCAATACATAAATAAGTGTTGGCAACCCCCCCCCCAATCAAATTTGGGAAGCTATTAAATATTTTCAGCCATGGATAACATTTGCATTTAGTAAATTGAAGGACAACTGTTCCCCATGACAATTCTCGCAATAGGAATTTGTTAGCCAATTCAAAAGAGACATGTGTCATATAAAAGGGGCTGAAATGTCAGGGCCAATTTTTGATTCAGAATAGAAATGATTTCCCAGACTACCAATCACAAAGAATTGGCAGCAACACAGGCCACAGACCAACAACTACAACATTTCCGACAGGATGACACTACCAGACTGCAGATTTGATAAGAATGGCAAGCAGAAACAAAGGCCAGCATTTGGTGTGATGTATAACGAGGCAAACCTAGACCTTTCATTCCTGAGGAATTACGGTTGACTATTGTTGACAGTGTCCACTAGCCCACCCAAGTGAAAAAGGCAATGTGAGGCTTATAACAGACTGCTTTGTGTGGCCAAATGCTAATAGAGATTGCAGCAGGTGGACAAAGATGTGCTTGGCATGCCAGAGATGTAAGGTTGGTCGACATGTATACAAACCAGTAAGAGAGTTCACACAGACTATGGAATGAATCACGCATGTACACCTGTACATCATGAGACCAATGATGCCTTCTGAGGGGTATTGTTATTTGTTGAAAGCTATGGATTGGTATACTCAATGGGCAGAATCAGTGCCAAACCGTGCACTTTCAGACATTTCTGCACGACTGCCTACCACCCGATGAGTTACGTTATGGTTGAGTGGTGGATGGGACCTTAAAGGCTGTCTGATGTGTCTTGATGATAACTGAGCTTTGGCTGTTGGTGTTGTAGGGTTGCTTGCAGAATGAAGTCAAAAGCTTCCAAGGCAGAGTTAGTTAATAGAGAAGCACTACAACTGCCGACAGTTTTTTGCTGCACTATCAGAAGAAACAATGTGCAACACGCGGTATGTCCTGCACCAGGTGTGTGAACATATGGCCAAGCTCTGACCAACACAGGGTTCTTTGCATGGCATAGACAAACTGTTCATACACAAAGAACTACATTCTTGCTCTCATGTATGATTACTGGCAGATCCAGTACTACCGCTGCTGCAAGCACCATATTCCAGTCAATATAAAATATTAACAAGAGCAAAACACACAATACAGATAGAAATCAATGGAAAACAGCAAACTGTCTCACTACACAGAGCAAAACCAGCACAGTTGCTGTTGCTAGATAATACGAATGTTAACAACAAAAAGAGATAGTGCCTATGCAGCTGCAAGGACAAGAAGAGGTGATGACACAAGATGACAGCCCACCACCTACAGAGAGCATAGCATGTCAGAGGGAGAAACTTAAAAACTTGGTTTCAGATAAAGCAGAGTTTGAAAGACCTTTTGACAGAAAACTCCATCTACTCTATAGATGAATATCTTAACACGGACTGTTAGACCAGATTAAGTGAAAATGTCAGTTAAGACTTCAGTTCTGACAGCACTTGGCCACAGCAGTCAAGATTAGCTATTTTGCGTATGATACATTCATTCCCCCCCCCCCCCCCCCCCCCCCCCCACGAACCATGGACCTGGCCGTTGGTGGGGAGACTTGCGTGCCTCAGCGATACAGATAGCCGTACCGTAGGTGCAACCACAACGGAGGAGTATCTGTTGAGAGGCCAGACAAACGTGTGGTTTCTGAAGGTGCTGGTACTGCGAATGGCTGAAAGCAAGGGGAAACTACAGCCGTAATTTTTCCCGAGGGCATGCAGCTTTACTGTGTGGTTAAATGATGATGGCGTCCTCCTGGGTAAAATATTCCGGAGGTAAAATAGTCCCTCATTCAGATCTCTGGGCAGGGACTATTCAGGAGGACGTCATTATCAGGAGAAAGAAAACTGGCGTTCTACGGATCGGAGTGTGGAATGTCAGATCCCTTAATCGAGCAGGTAGGTTAGAAAATTTAAAAAGGGAAATGGATAGGTTAAAGTTAGATATAGTAGGAATTAGTGAAGTTCAGTGGCAGGAGGAACAATACTTTTGGTCAGGCGAATATAGGGTTATAAATACAAGATCAAATAGGGGTAATGCAGGAGTCGGTTTAATAATGAATAAAAAAATAGGAGTGCGGATAAGCTACTACAAACAGCTTAGTGAACACATTATTGTGGCCAAGATAGACATAAAGCCCATGCCTACTACAGTAGTACAAGTTTACATGCCAATTAGCTCTGCAGATGACGAAGAAATTGAAGAAATGTCTGATAGAATAAAAGAAATTATTCAGCTAGTGAAGGGAGATGAAAATTTAATAGTCACGGGTGACTGGAATTTGGTAGTAGGAAAAGGGAGAGAACAAAACGTAGTACGTGAATATGGATTGGGGCTAAGAAATGAAAGAGGAAGCCGTCTGGTAGAATTTTGCACAGAGCACAACTTAATCATAGCTAACACTTGGTTCAAGAATCATAAAAGAAGGTTGTATTCATGGAAGAAGCCGGAGATACTGACAGGTTTCAGATAGATTATATAATGGTAAGACAGAGATTTAGGAACCATGTTTTAAATTGTAAGACATTTCCAGGGGCAGATGTGGATTCTAACCACAATCTATTGGTTATGAACTGTAGATTAAAACTGAAGAAACGGCATAAAGGTGGGAATTTAAGGAGATGGGACCCGGATAAACTGACTAAACCAGAGGTTGTACAGAGTTTCAGGGAGAGCATAAGGGAACAATTGACAGGAATGGGGGGAAAGAAATACAGTAGAAGAAGAATGGGTAGCTTTGAGAGATGAAGTAGTGAAGGCAGCAGAGGATCTAGTAGGTAAAAAGACGAGGGCTAGTAGAAATCCTTGGGTAACAGAAGAAATATTGAATTTAATTGATGAAAGGAGAAAATATAAAAATGCAGTAAATGAAGCAGGCAAAGAGGAATACAAACGTCTTAAAAATGAGATCGACATAAAGTGCAAAATGGCTAAGCAGGGATGGCTAGAGGACAAATGTAAGGATGTAGAGGCTTATCTCACTAGGGGTAAGATAGATACTGCCTACACAAAAATTAAAGAGACCTTTGGATAAAAGAGAACAACTTGTATGAATATCAAGAGCTCAGATGGAAATCCAGTTCTAAGCAAAGAAGGGAAAGCAGAAAGGTGGAAGGAGTATATAGAGGGTCTATACAAGGGCGATGTACTTGAGGACAATATTATGGAAATGGAAGAGGATGTAGATGAAGATGAAATGAGAGATACAATACTGCGTGAAGAGTTTGACAGAGCACTGAAAGACCTGAGTCGAAACAAGGCCCCAGGAGTAGACAACATTCCATTAGAACTACTGACGGCCTTGGGAGAGCCAGTCCTGACAAAACTCTACCATCTGGTGAGGAAGATGTATGAGACAGGCGAAATACCCTCAGACTTCAAGAAGAATATAATGATTCCAATCCCAAAGAAAGCAGGTGCTGACAGATGTGAAAATTACCGAACTATCAGTTTAATAAGTCACGAATGCAAAATACTAACGCGAATTCTTTACAGACGAATGGAAAAACTGGTAGAAGCCGACCTCGGGGAAGATCAGTTTGGATTCCGTAGAAATGTTGGAACACATGAGGCCATACTGACCCCACGACTTATCTTAGAAGCTAGATTAAGGAAAGGCAAACCTACGTTTCTAGCATTTGTAGACTTAGAGAAAGCTTTTGACAATGTCAAATTCTAAATGTGGTAGGGGTAAAATACAGGGAGTGAAAGGCTATTTACAATTTGTACAGAAACCAGATGGCAATTATAAGAGTCGAGGGGCATGAAAGGGAAGCAGTGGTCGACATCGGGCGAGAGGGGAACACATTTCACCAGGTGGCAGGGAATGGCGGAGGTCGTGTCATCATGAGCGCTGGATGAAGGGAAATACACGATGAACAGTGTATCATCGCGCAGTATTATTGAGATGTCATGGATTATGTCCTGGGGGACAGGCACAAACACCTCGAGCGAGGGCGTGAGAAACCTCGACAGGGCGAGGCATGTGACGGGGGAGAGGTCGAAGGGACCGGCGAAGGGCCCGGCGGTGAGGGCATGATCATAGGTAAGCTTGATGTGGAAGCATCTGATCCTCGACAGAGTGCATGAGACTGGAGTAGAGGGCAAGGGCGGAGAAGAGCTTGACGATTGGAGATGGAAGTCACTTGACTGACTGTGTAAGTCCGACATGGAGGGAGTGGTCGGAGCATTGTGAGCCACAACAGTGAGTGGCGTGGTTGTGGTCTGAAGGGGGGTAGAAGCAGGCTCGACATGAGCAGGCTTAAGTCTGTTGAGAGAGACTGTAACAGCTGAATCTTTTATCTGGATGTCATAGGTGTTGGCTGAGCACCAGAGAACTCGGTACGGGCCGGTATATGGAGGTTGGAGGGGAGCACGGACAGTGTCATCTCAGAGCATGATGTATTTGCAATTGTCCAGAGATTTCGGGACGTGAACCTTAGTACGGGAGTGGCTGGCGGGGGAGGGATATGGAGGTTGATGATGTGGCATCTGACGCGGTCCACGAAGGAAGGTAAGTCAGACTGAGGGAGAGAAGCGGAAGGGCTCACAAGTTCGCCAGGGAGAACAATGTTCTGGCCGTATACGAACTCGGCTATTGTGCCTTTGAGGTCTTCCTTATAGCTCGCATGAATGCCGAGTAGCACAGGGGGAAGGGCCTCCGTCCATAGAGAGTTGTGGCATCGAAGAGCCGCCTTGAAAGTGCGGTGCCATCGCTCAACTAGCTAGTTACTTTGCGGGTGATATGGTGTGGTTTGGATGCCGCAGATGTTACAAATCTCGATGAACAGGGCCGACTCAAATTGTCTGCCCGACAATGTCAACACGAATATGCTGGAAACACCCAGGAGGGATCGAAAAGGCGCCGAGGAGGGGTGAAGTGGGCTTGTGTACTTCGCAGTGTTGGCACGTGACGCAGGAGCGTGCCCATTGCTGGCAGTCCTTGTTGACATTTCTCCACACAAAGCGCTCCGCTATGTGGCGGGCGGATGCACGAACACCAGGGTGGGCTAAATTATGCAACGCGTTGAAGACAGCTAGACGGAGCATGGTTGGGATGATGGGGCGTAACGTGCCCGTTCTGTCATCGCACCAGATCTCACCAGAAATGCCAGGGAAGGTGGTGTGGACGAAGTGAAGTGAAGAGGTAGAGGTAGAGTCTGAAATCAGGTTTTGTGTTTCCTCGTCAGCGGGTTGGAGGTTAGGCAGTTCAGAGAGGTCTAACACTGAATGGACAGCGTCGACTCGTGAAAGGAAATCAGCAACTATATTGTCAGCACCCTTTATGTGTCTGACATGGGTGGTGAACTGAGATATGAAGTCCATGTATCTGAAGCGGCGAAGAGGCGGGTCAGCTGGCGGGTTTGTAATAGCCGCAGCCAGGGGTTTGTGATCTGTTAAAACATAGAAAGGGCGTCCCTTAACGACAGTCTTAAAATGCTCGATCGCTTCGTAGACTGCAAGCAACTCCCTGTCAAACGTAGAATATTTCCGTTGTGCATTGGTGAGCTTGCGCGAGAATAACTGCAGAGGCGAAGTTTGGCCGATGGCAGTAACGTTCGCGTCTGTGGTGATGAAAAGCTGCACATTGGGATGAGGATGCGTGATGCTGCAGGCCTCGGCAAGAAGATTCTTGAGGGCAGCGAAAGAGGCAGTCATAGCAGGGGTCCATGGAACGGGCCGAGATCCAGAAGTGTTGGTGCCTGCCAAGCCGTCTGTCAGTGGAGCCTGAATCTCTGCAGCCCGAGGTAGATGTTGGTGATAATAATTAGCCATCCCCAGAAAGTGCCGGAGCTCTTTGAATGACGAAGGTCTGGGGATGTTTAGTATTGTTTGTACTTTCTCAGGGGGCAGTGAAATGCCGTTGGCAGAGACCCGAAAACCAATAAAAGTGACAGCGGGTTGATGTAGCTGCAATTTGTCCTGGTTGGTCTTGATGCCTGCCGCTGCGAGAGTGTTCATAACAGTTTGCACATGTCGAATGTTGTCCTCGACGGAGGAGCTGAACACAAGAATGTCATCAAGATATGCAAAGCAGAATTTTAGTTCAAATAGCACTTCGTTGATGAAGCGTTGCCAGGCCTGGGTTGAGTTTTTCAGACTGAAGGGCATGAATCGAAACTGAAATAACCTGATTGGTTGGTTGGTTGGTTGTTTGAGGTTTAAGGGACCAAACAGCAAGGTCATCAGTTCCTTGTTTCAAATATACTCCATTCTGCTAATGGGACATCTCAGTAAAGTCAGAACAATAAAACGGAAAAAGGGAAAAACGTAAAAGGGCAGTCACGTTGTCATTGGTAAAAAAACAAAATGAGGGAAGTCGGCAAGAGAACGAACCCAACACTATGCTGAAGCAGCATAGGCAAGACCACCTGTGACTTAAAAGGTACAACTGCTATAATGTAGAAAGTACGTATGGGAATAGAAAGACTAACCAAGCCTTAAGAAAAAAACAGAGTAAAAGGGGAAGAAAAGAGGATTTCGGTCAGGGAGGTGAATCGGGAATTTCCGAACACTGCCTACAGTGGGAGACACCCAAACACTCACCGCCCTGCCCCAACACCAGAGAGAAATTAAAAACCTTAAAACTGAGAATAAAAACCACTTTCCGGAGGAAACCGAGAACCAGAGAGACCATCCGGGAATCGTCAGCCAACGTCAAAGGTAAAGTGTGGGGGAGTCTGTACTTAGCACGCAGAGCCAAAAGAAGGGGGCATTCAACCAAAATGTGGGCTACTGACTGGAAGGCTCCACAACCACATAATGGGGGTGGCTCATCACGCAAAAGAAAACCATGGGTCAGCCTGGTATGGCCAATGCGGAGACAACACAGTGTGGTCGAGTCCTTTCAGGAGAGGCGAAAGGAAGAACGCCACAGGCCTGGTGTCACCTTAATTGCACGAAGTTTACTAGACAGGGGAGTAGCCTCCCAAGAATTGGCCCATGACTGTGCGAAGTGGGATTTGATGTGAAGCCGTAAATCCGCTGCAGGACGGGTTACAGAAAACGGGGGGGTAAGTAACTGCTCCCCCAGCCAAACGATCAGCGAGCTCATTACCCGGGATACCCACATGGCCAGGGACCCAAAGGAAGTCAATGGGACAAGCAGCACGGTGAATATCAGCGAGATGGTCATGGATGGCAGAGACCAAGGGATGGCGCGAAAAACACCGGTCAATAGCAAGAAGGCCACTCATCGAGTCTGTACATAACAAAACGCGGTTGTGTTGGGATTGTTTAATAAAGGTAAGGGCCTGGGAAATTGCCATCAATTCCGTAGTAAACACCCCACATGTAAGTGGCAGCAGATGACTTTCCGTTCCAACAGAGGACGTGAAGGCATACCCAACATGATCAGCAGATTTAGAGCCATCAGTGTAAAAAACAACAGCATTCCGAAACTCCCATAAAATTTGGCGGAAAAAGGAACGGAACACCACCGGGGGGGATGGAATCTTTCGGACCTCGGCGGAGATCCATCCGAATTCGAGGCCGAGGAACTAACCAAGGAGGGGTGGAGGGGAGGGAGCGAGGAAGACAGGACAAAGAAGAAAGCTGAAAATCACGGCAAAGAGACACAAGGCGCAGCCCAACTGGTAAACCCGCCCCAGGGCGGGAGTCGGGTGGGCGACGTCCATGGTCTGGGAACAGTATAGAATAGGAAGGATGAGTGGGAGAGGAACGGATAGTGAGGGCATAAGACACCAGAAGCTGGGACCGCCGAACAGAAAGGGGGGCGGATCCCAGCTTCAACCAGGAGACTATCAACAGGGCTAGTAGGGAAGGCACCGGTGGCCAAACGGATACCACGATGGTGGACTGGATCCAGCATGTGCAGTGTGGAAGGAGCAGCTGAACCATAAACTTGACAACCATAGTCCAAGCGAGACAGAACTAGAGCACGATAAAGACGGAGGAGGAGGGAACGGTCCGCACCCCAAGAGGAGTGGGCAAGGAAGCAAAGGACATTGAGTTTACGGAAACATCCTACCTTCAGGAGTCTGATATGGGGCAGCCAAGTGAGCTTGTTGTCGAAAAGAAGACCCAGGAAACGAAACTGTGGGACCACAGGCAATCGTTGTGCAGTGAGATAGAGCTCTGGATCAGGGTGGACCGTAGGACAGTGACAGAAGTGGACCACTCGCGATTTTAAAGGAGAGAATTGAAACCCGTGTGAGAGGGTCCATGCAGAGGCACGCCGTATAGCCACCTGGAGCTGCCGTTCTGCAGATGCCATCGAGGAGGAACTAACCCAAATGCAGAAATCATCCACATACAGGGCAGGGGCGACCAAAGGACCAACAGAGGCCACAAGTCCATCGATAGCAATGAGGAAAAGAAGGACACTCAAGACAGAACCCTGTGGGATGCCCGTCTCCTGGGTCCGTGGAGAACTAAAAGCAGTACCAACTCGAGCTCTGAATGACCGATGGATCAGGAGCTGGCGGATAAAAATCGGGAGTGGGCCCCAAAGACCCCACTGATGAAGGGTTAGTAAGATGTGATGGCACCAGGCCGTGTCATAGGCCTTGCGAAGGTCAAAAAACACTGCAACCAAATGGCAGCGCTGGGAAAAAGCCTGCCGAACTGCGGATTCCAAGCGAAGTAAATGATCGATTGGAGATCGTCCCTCTCGAAAGCCACACTGGTAAGGGGACAATAGATCCCGAGATTCGAGGACCCAATTGAGCCGACGGGCTACCATCTGTTCAAGTAACTTACAAACAACATTGGTCAAACTAATTGGCTGATAGCTGTCAACAGATAGGGGGTTCTTACCAGGCTTAAGGACAGGAACCACAATGCTATCCCTCCACTGAGAAGGGAAGTCACCCTGGAGCCAGATACGGTTAAACACCCGAAGAAGATGTTGCTGTTGTGGAGCACTGAGATGTTGAAGCAGTTCGTTATGAATGGAATCTGGGCCAGGGGCCGTATCATGAGAAGAAGATAGAGCAGAAAGAAATTCCCATTCAGTAAAAGGTTCGTTGTAAGATTCTGACTGACAAGTGGTGAAACATAAGGTGGGAGCTTCAGCTCACTGTTTTTGATGAAGGAAAGCAGCTGGATAGGAGGCTGACGCTGATGCCACTGCAAAATGGACCGCAAGATGTTCTGCAAGAACTAATGGGTCCGTACAAATGCCATCTGGGAGGTGACGGCCTGGGAGGGCGGACTGCCGATGGCAACCTGGGAGAGAGCGAAGTGTAGCCCATACCCGTGACAGAGGGACAGTAGAACCAAGGGAAGAAACAAATCGTTCCTAACATATCCGCTTGCTCTGTTTGATTAAATAACGGGCTTTAGCACGAAGGTGTTTAAAGGTAGTAAGGCTGGCTACAGATGGGTGCCTCTTAAAGTGTTGCAAAGCTCGATGGCGATCACGGATGGCAATGGCAATGGCCGTACTCCACCACGGGACTTGCCGACGACGAAATGGTCCAGATGAGCGCGGGACAGCAAGGCTAGCAGCACGAACAATCGCGTCAGACACGTCACGTAGGACGTCATCAATACAACCCAACAAAGAGGGAGAAAACACGACCTGTGCAGTGTATAGAGGCCAATCGGCGCGTTGGAAAGACCAACGAGGCAACCTGTCCATCGGGGAGCGGGAAGGGAGCGTGATAATCAACGGGAAATGGTCACTATCACAAAGGTCGTCGTGTGGCGACCAGTGTAATGAAGGGAGGAGAGAGGGAGAAGAAAGAGAAAGATCAATGGCAGAAAAGGTACCATGACTGGCACTGAAATGAGTAGGGGAGCCATCATTAAGAAGGCACAGGTCGTGGTCAGCAATAAATTGGTCTATAAGAAGACCTCGTCTAGATGGAAAGGCACTGCCCCACAAGAGATGATGAGCATTAAAATCCCCAAGGAGGAGGAAGGGAGGAGGAAGTTGCTGAAGAAGGGCGGTTAAGGCAGCAGGTGGAAGAGTCCTGTCAGGAGGGAGATAAAGATTGCAAACTGTGACTGCAGAGTCTAGATGGACCCTAACAGCAACCGCTTCCAATGTAGTTTGAAGAGGAATCCATGTGCTAGCAATGCCTGTACGGACCAACGTACAAACGCCACCAGAAGCCCGAAGGGGTCCGACCCGATTTCGACAGAAAACACGGAACCCACAGAGGGTCGGTGAGTGAGCATCAGTACAATGAGATTCCTGGAGAACCACACAAGCTGCAGAGTAGGACGAAAGAAGGGATTTCAATTCCGGTAGGTGACGATAGCATTCATTACAATTCCACTGGAGAACCACAGAATGATGGTTTAAATGGGGGCTGAACACGCTAAATCCAGTCATACCGCCGGGTCCCCACCCGTCACCGACAAGGAGGGGGCGACATCCATGAATGACAGGTCAGAATCCAGTTGTGAAGTCGGGGGAGGGACCTCTGGTGACACCAGAGGCTCTTTGTCCCGGGACTTATCTTTCTTCTTCTTTTCAGGCTGAGATCAAGGAGGGCTGTGTGGCATAAAGGCAGCAAGATCAGGAACAGAAAGAGACCGGGCGACCTGGGGGCCGACAGACCGCGGCTCTCGCAGTCGTCGCGCGGCAGCAGACCTTTGGCCTGGAAGGTGCCGGGAAGGGGCATCCCGGGAGAGGCGCCCTTGACCGGCAGACGCCGAAGGGGTGGGACACTTCTCCGGCTGGGGAGGGGGAGCAGCGTCCATAGGAGAAGGTGTGGGAGCCGCAGGGGAGGGGGGGAGGAGAGGGGTCCAGGATGGGGGTAAGGAAGGGGGAGGAAGGGGTGAAGATGTAACCAAGGTGTAACTAGATGTCATGGACACAGGGTGAAGTCTTGCATATTTCTTACGGGCCTCTGTGTAGGTTAAACGATCGAGGGACTTATACTCCTGTATCTTTTTTTCCTTCTTATATACTGGGCAATCTGGTGAACGTGGAGAATGACTACCATGACAATTTACACATACAGGAGGGGGAACACAGGGACTCCCCTCATGGAGTGGACGTCCACAGTCACCACAGAGAGGGGCCTGGGAACAGCGGGTAGACATGTGGCCAAAACGCAAGCACTTAAAACACCTCATAGGAGGTGGGATGTACGGCTTCACATCACAGCGATAGACCATAATCTTAACTTTCTCAGGGAGGGTATCCCCTTCAAAGGCCAGGATAAAGGCACCAGTATCAATACGATTGTCTTTAGGACCCTTCTGAACACGCCGAACAAAGTGAACACGCCGAACAAAGTGAACACCCCGCCGTCCGAGATTGTCCCGAAGTTCCTCATCAGTTTGAAGGATGAGGTCCCTGTGAAAAATCACACCTTGTACCGTATTTAGGGACTGGTGGGGGGTAATGGACACAGGAATTGTGCCAAGATGGGTACAGGCACGAAGGGCCGCAGATTGGGCAGCTGAAGTAGTTTTTATCAGCAACGAACCCGATCGCTTCTTGCTCAGGGAGTCCACTTCGCCAAACTTGTCTTCAATGTGTTCCACAAAGAATAAAGGTTTGACACTGGTGAAAGTATCTCCATCAGTCCTGGTGCAAACTAGATAACGGGGGAAAGGTTTTGCCCCTAGATGACCCTCTGCCCAGGGGGTAGCCATGGAAGGGAAGGCCGAAGGGGCAAGAGAAGCAGCACTTGAGGAATCAGTTCCACGCAGAGAGACGGCCGCAGAAGAACGGCCAGAGTTCTGGACCCGTATGCGTTTCATTTGCATAACGTCCGCCCTGATACCACCCACTCCGATCAGGGGCTCTCCTCATGGGCGCCACCCAGCCACAGCAAGGGCCGTCTGGCACGGCGGCCATTGCCGGGAGTTCCGATGCTCCACGATGACGAACAACCACTCCAAGGCATGCATGAGGAGGTCACAGCTCAGGTATCAGAAGTGTGATCCCTGTGTGTTCAGGGGGCTCAACCAAAAGGGTACATAACGACCCCACCACACAGGCTGGCTACCGTGCTGGCTATGCACCCTAGTATCAGACAACGACGTGAAAGAAAAGGTGGAATGTACTAGGAGGGCGCACGTCAGAGACACTAGGTAAGGTGCTCTTCCCCAAATGGCTCACACTACGGAGGAGAAATTTTGTAATGGAGGTCGAACCCCAGAGGGGGACCAAGGAATGCCAAAAGGAGGAGATGAGTATGCAACAAAGCCGAATTGGAAAACCAACAGAACCAGGAGGATAGCGGGGCCAACATAAGCAGGGACACCAAGAGAGGGAGAGGAGAGAGCGAGGGGAAAGGAGTAAGGAAGGGAAAGGATGGGAAGGGAAAGGAAATGCAGCCCTGGAGAGAAAGAAGGCTGCAATGGCTCGGGGCCCCGTGCTCGCCACACACGTATCCACAAAAGAGTTGTGGACCCCCTGGGGGGTAACCCGATCGGGGTGGTGATTGCTGTCTTCTCGATGTCTTCAGGTGCCATGGGGATCTGGTGGTAGGCCCGTTTGCAATCAATGACAGAGAACGTGGTCGCACCTGCGAGGGAACTGGTAAAGTCGGCAATGTTGGGTATGGGGTAGGTGTTCATAATTGTTCGTGCATTTAGTCGACGGTAGTCTCCGCACATGCGCCACGACTCGTCTTTCTTGGGTGTCATGTGTATGGGCATAGACCAGCTACTGGCAGAGGGTTCAATGACGCCGGAGCTTAGTAGTTCAGAAATCTGTTTTTTAAGGTTGGAGAGGCGCTCGGGACAAAGTTGACGTGGTTTAGAGGAGATCGGGGGGCCTGGCGTGAGGCAAAGCTTGTGAACCATGCAGTTGATGATGACGGAAATGTTGCCGGCGGCACGGGAGGCGGTTTGTTTACAATGTGTGGTGGGCGGAGCAGGCGAGGCGTGGCAGATATCCGCGTGGTACTGCACAGATTGCGGTATGGCAAATCGTTGTCCTGGCAGTGGTAGGTTATCCAACGAAACATTTGCAGAAATCGGCATTGATCCCGCACTGCACGGAGATCCGGAAGAGGTAACTGCACAGTCGATGAGGGAGGGCACATGTGGTGGGAACAAAGGCATTTGATAGCCGGAGTCATGTACACTCCTAACCTCACTTATTGTTTCAGGCTCAAAAACGTCTGGCGAAATTGGCGTAATCGTCAAGTAAGAGGCATCGTGTTGCAGTCCTGGCGGGTGTACATCGCCCGCAACACGATGCATGTCGATCACAAAATCTGGTGTTAGGAGTTGGGTTGAAGTCATTGCCCGAATGCTGTGTTGATGTAACACACGCGAAAATAACTGACGCGGACGTCGTGGGCACAGTAAAATGGTGAAAACGGAAGACGTTACAACTCGGGGTCACCAGTGAGGGGGAAGTTCGGGCCAGTTACACCAAACAACACTGCCATTTTGCAGTAGTTCATTTATTCACCTGAACACATCAAAGGCTTACAAAGAACTGACATGGCGGAGCTGCACAAAGATAATCTTAGCTTAGTTCAAAGACGATACTCAGATTGATACTGGTGTCAACCTCATCGGCGCCACACTTCAATGTGGTGTGCCCAATGAAGTATATTGGGGCCTTTACTGTTTCTTGCATTCATGTACGATTTAACTAAACACAAAAACTGCAAGGTTGTAAGCTATGCTGATAACACATCTTTGGTCAGCTGGGGCCGTGATATGCAAACTACTACAAACAGTAGTAACATCAATCATAATTTTCTGTCAAGTTATCTTACTGCAAATAAGCTACTCGTAAATAAAAAGAAGACAGTGACAATGCAATTTATGCTTAGCTATAACGAGAACATAAATAGATCTCTATTTACGCCTCCATTAGCCCTTAGCTACACAAACACAATTTTCTGGGCATAATTGTTGACATATACCTGTCATGGAAAGAACATATAGACCATATTTGTAAAAAAATCAGTAAAAATGTATATCTACTGAAAAGTATCTCAGCCTTCCTGGACCGTGATAGCTCGAGACAAATATACTTCTGAGTAAGAGATACCTCATGTAGTATCCTCTCCTGTGGATCCTGTCTCCCCTGCAGAAAGTACAGGCATGTCAATGGTAGATCTAGGTGTCCAGAACAGGGTAGACAAGTCCCAGGTCCTGTCTTTCACTGAAACTGACCCAGTGGGAGTCAGTTCACCTGTTGTGGGGCAACCTGTTTCATCCGGTGTCAGGAGGAAGCAAAGGCAAAATGCGGAGGGTTCTATTAATCATCAAGCAGTTCAAATGTTGAAGAGGCTATTCCAGCAGCCGGTGAGGGATCAGGGTGCAACCAACTGCAGATTGTGGTGCGCGTCTGAGAGAACAATGTGTGTTGTCTGGGCTCCAGTCTTTCTTGGGTCATTCCAGCAACTGGCAGAAAAGATTGAGAAGACCATCCTTGCACATGGAGTTTCAATGAAGCTCACAATTTGTAGCATTGTCCACAGAACTGATCGTGGCGCTTTGGTTCCGAGTTGAGTGGAAGGATTGAACCAGAGACTTTGAAAATTCTGTGACAAGCTAGGCTGCGATTTCCTGGACTTGCGCCATAGGGTTGAGAACTGTAGGGTCCCCATAAATAGTTCAGGTGTGCACTGCACCTCTGAGGCTGCTATTGAGGTAGCTGACTGTGTGTGGGATGCGCACAACGTTTTTTTTAGATTAGTGACTCTTCATCGCATCCTGATAATGATAGCTATTGGAAACCCAGAAGTACCAGTGTAAGATCGAAAGAAATGTCTCCCATAGGCGAGAGTATTAAAACCCGAATGGTAAACTGCCGAAGCATTCACCACAAAGTGCCAGAGTTTGAAGCACTCATGAAAAGCAGTGAAGCTCACATAATACTAGGAACAGAAAGCTGGTTGAAATCTGAAATTGATAGCAGTGAAATTTTTGGGAAAATTTAAGTGTATATCAAAAGGATTGGCAAATAGGAAATGGAGGTGGTGTATTTATCGCAGCAAACAAAAAACTCAAATATACCATGACAGAAGTTGAAGCTGCATATGAGATTGTTTGGGCAAGTCTCTTTATCAGGGACAAGTATAAAATGATAATCGGATCCTTCTATCACCCACCAGATTTATCTCCTGATGTAACCGAAAACTTCTGAGAAAAACTCAGTTCACGTGCATGTAAGTTGCCCAGTCATACTGTAATCCTTGGTGGAGACTTTTCTCATCCAACAATTAATTGGGAAAATTACAGTTTTGTTAGCGGTGGACGTGACAAGACATCCTGTAAAACTCTACTAAATACCTGCTTTGAAAACCACCTAGAACAGATAGTTAGGAGCCCTACTCATGATGGAAATGTATTAGATCTAATGGCAGCAAATAGACCTGACCTCTTTGAGAACATCCACACCGAAGTTGGTATCAGTACCCACAACGCGGTCTAGCAACAATGATTACCAAAGTACAAAGAACAACTAAAACAATCAGTAATCTATATCTCAGCGGGGAACTTTAAACTTTCTGCACAGGTCAGAAGCATGTAGAGGAACTCTAACTCCAGTTTAAAGAAGAGTTGACCATGCACCAGGTACATATGTACCCAATAGAACAGTTCACAATGGGAGGGGAACCTTCATGGTATACAATCACTGTAAAGAAACTTCTAAAGAAACAGTAATTACTGCATAATAGGTGTAAAACAAAGATTAGTGCTACAGAGAGAGAGATGCTGTCAAGAGAGCAATGTGTTATGCCATCAATGACTACCGTAGCAGAATGTTGTCAAGTAATCTTTCACACAACGCAAAGAAATTTTTGTGATATGTAATGGCTGTTAGCGGCACCAAAGTTAGTGTCCAGTCCCTAATGAATGAGATAGGAACTGTAATTCAGGGTAGCAAAGCAAAAGCTGAAATGCTTAGCACCGTTTTCAATTTTTTTTTTTTTTTTTTTTTTACAAAGGAAAACCCCGGAGCATTGCCCCAATTTAATCCATGTACCACTGGAAAGACGAATACAATAAGTATTAGAATCAGTGGTGTTGAGAAACAGTTGAAATCATTAAAATTGAACAAAGCTCCTGGTCACGATGGAATCCGTATCAGGTTCTATACTGAATTTGCAGCTGAGTTACCCCTCCTCTAACTATAATCCATCATAAATCCCTTGAACAAAATAAAATTCCCAGAGCTTGTAAAAAGGCACAGGTCACACCACGTCTACAATAAGGGTAGCAGAAGTGATCCACAAAACTACCATCCAATAACGTTGACATTGATTTGTTTTAAAATCTTAGAACATAATCTGAGGTCAAACATAATGACATATCTTGAACAAAATGAACTCTTTAATGTCAACCAGCATTGATTTTAAAAACATCGAGCATGTGAAACCCAACTCTCACCTTTCTCACATGATATTTGTGACTGGATTGAGGACTTTTCGGTAGGGAGGACATAGCATGTTATCTTGGATGGAGAGTTGTCGTCTGAGGCAGAAGTAACTTTGAGGGTGCCCAAGGGAAGTGTGTTGGGACCCTTGCCGTTCATGTTGTATATTGATGGCCTTGCAGACAATATTAGTAGTAAAATCAGGCTTTTTGCAGATGATGCTATTATCTATAATGAAGAACTACCTGAGAGAAGCTGCATAAATATTCATTCAGGTCTTGATATGATTTCAACATGGGACAGAGATTGCCAACTTGCTTTAAATGTTCAGAAATGTAAAGTTTTGCACTTCACATAATGAAAAAAAGTAGTATCCTATGACTTCAATATCAATGAGTCAGTTGAAATCGGCCAACTCACGCAAATACCTGGGTGTAACTCCTATAATATTACTCATTTGTTTAATCTGTGGGAGAGTCTCACAGAAATACTGAATGAACTAAAATGACTAACTCTTGAAGACAGGCACAAACTTTCCTGAGAAAGTTCATTAACTAAGTTTCAAGACCCGGCTTTAAAGGATTACTCTACGTATACACTACAACCTCCCCCCCCCCCCCCCCCTACATATCCCTCACACAAGGACAAAATTAGAATAATTACTGCATGCACAGAGGCATTCAAACAATCATTCTTCTCATGCTGCATATGTAAATGGAACAGGAAGAAACACTAATAACTCGTACAATGGGATGTACCTGTGCCATGAACCTCACAGTGATTTGCTGAATATGGGTGTAAATGCATAGACACATCCATATCTTCAATAAGGTATTGAGACATGGGGTGGAGCACCAGCTGTCTACACAGACAGGCTTTTTAGACTACAAAAAAGGCAGTAAGAGTGGCATCGAAGGTAAACAGGGGAGAGCCTTGTAGATAAATCGTCAGAAAATAAAAAGTACTAACCATCTGCTGTAAGTACAACCTGCATGAAACAACGTTTGTGAAACAAAATCCAGGGTATAATGTTAGAAAAAGTAATTTACATCGGTGCAATACTCGTGGAAGGGAAAATTTTCACAGAATTGTTTAAAAAAAAAGGGGGGGCTGCAGACTGTAGCCCACATACAACACGAATGATCTTTTATAACAGACTTCTATCTGACTTAAAGACAGCAAATTTGAACACTTTAAAGAATAAAGTTAAGCATTTATTAATAGACTGATGCTTCGTCTTGTATATAGTGTTTGCAAAATGCCCTTTATATACTGACTTCGCGTCAGTTGAAAGTCTTCTACTGCAGATCGCAATTCCCGCCAAAGTTTTAGTTGAGGAGTTGAGGACGGTCACGAGAGTTGAGATCATGTGATTTGAAGTGACGGACAGTGTGAATACACCATGACGCGACGGTGCCGTGACGTGACGATGTGAATTAGCCTTGTTAAAAGTGTGCAACTGAAAAAATGTGCCTGAAAAAGTATAAATTTCATCAATTTAATTGCATACATACAGAACAGAAAGATCATTAATATTAGTAAGTGGTTAGGTTATATCGATACTAATAACATCGTTTCCTTGTATCGACCCACGAATTGTCACCAGCGTAGTATGCTCTCCATGGTAACCAAGAAGTAAACAATCATTGCAGTTGTTTTTGGTGGAGCGAAGCTGATTTCGTTGGACTGTAATGCATTAAGTACTGCTTGATTCTGTTATTTTTGCGGTGCGAGTCCATACTGGACATTCTTTAGGGAATGGAGTTTTCAAGGGAAGAGCTGTGTGCACAAGAAACAAGTGCCACAACAATAACTGACACTTCGGAAACATATCAGATTCGTCCGGATCTTGACTATAAGTAAGTTTTATATATGATTCAGGAATAACAATGACCATTATTATAGTCATTTAGATTTGCGTATATGGCAATGAAATTGTAAATCTGGTCCTGTCATATTACAACGAAATTTGACAGTTCATTGGACTTAGGAGTACAGGCGCATATTTTCTTAGCTGTGTGCTGTAAAGGTAATATGTTGTTCGTATGAACCATGCATAAAACAGAAGCGTTTGTATACGCCTAATTTAACTTCTTCTAGTTAAACATATGCGTTCTTATTTGTGCTTGAAGCGCAATGTATTCAAATTATGTACTCATTCAAGACTAAGTAAGCAATTTTTGGTAGTAAGCAGTAAACCACACATGTTGCAATGTACAAACTACAAATAAAGTTTTTATTTGCCATATCGGTAATCTATTGTACTGCTTTGTCACTCCTCAACCTAACCTAGATCTGGAGCTAATCTACATATCAGTCTAGTGTAATGTGTTTGATGTCTTATATAATTGTAATACCAATCCATTGAACCTGAAATACACAGGTTGGCTTGAGTGCATTCTCCACATGTAGGAACAAATGGTCATTTGTACAGCATGAATGATAGAACATTACTATGTTACATACTCAAATATATTTGCAAGGAAATACCATTTTGATGACTGTGTGGTTTACGATTCATCTGTGAAACAGCTCTCTGACTCACCTTGCTGAAGTTATTGTATGGAGCAATACGTAAATTAAGGGAAAGGTATCCACTCACCTATTGATTTTATCAGGGAAGCAAAAAGAACATTGGTCAAGCTGCTGGTGCCTGCACCAAAACAGGGTTTATTGTGCGGTATCATTTCTTGTGTGCCTAATAAAGTCAACCAACACCCTTCAACAGTGCAAGGAGATCCTTTACCAGTGCTTTGCTAGACACACAATTGCTTCTGTGTCTTTAAATCTCCAGTGCCTTACATTTGAAGATCAAATGTTATCCGGTTTCCTCACCCACACCACACATCCTACATTTGGGGACCAAACTGTGAGGTCATCGATCTCATCGGATTAGGGAAGGACGGGGAAGGAAGCCGTCTGTGCCCTTTTAAAGGAACCATCCTGGCATTTGCCTGTAGCTATTTAGAGAAATCACAGAAAACCTAAATCAGGATGGCCGGACGCGGGTTTGAACCGTTATCCTCCCGAATGCGAGTCCAGTGTGCTAACCACTGCACCACCTCGCTCGGTAGCTACCTGCTTTTCTATCTTTTCCACCACACTGTAGCTCCATAAGTGACCATAGGTCTTACTGCCGTGGTGTATATCCAGTACATACTCTTGGGGCTCTCCTGGTACTCAGAGTACCTTTCGCCTTGGAACAGGTGCTTCTTACGTGAGGGGTCCATGATAGTTTCTCATTCAGGGTTACCCCTAGATATTTCACTATCCCCTTCACTGGTAGAGTTTCATCGAGAAGCTTGAGATTCCAATATGTGTGTTGGATCTGCTTTCTCATAAATGGTACTACAACAGTCTTCTTAGGACTGACCCTTAGATCCTGTTTCCTGCACCAATTTTGCACAATGTTCAATGCTCCTTGTGCCATAGCTCCGACTGCACTTGAAAATTTGCCTAGTATTACTATGACAAGATCTTCTCTGTATCCCCGCCAAAAG